>NC_064428.1:42061646-42361646 GCF_023375975.1 Astyanax mexicanus | reverse complement strand
TTTAAACACAAATAAAAGGAAACATGTAACTAAAAGTATGATTAGAATAACAAGATAATGGTTGTTAATGTAATTTGTCTTATGAAACAATTTGTCTCATTTGTCTCATGTTTTATGGGAAAAAAAAAAAACTTTTCTGTGTTTTTCTTCAGTAATCGCTCAACATGGAGTCTGGACACTCTGGGAAAGCTGGGCATCCTTCCTCTCTACCTAAAACGAGACTTCTGGGCCTCCTTTAGCTCTGTATGTGAAGCAATTTTTTTCTCTCTTTTTTAAGTATTAATAATACAGTTTTAAATACCAGTTCATTTTTCTGTGGTAGATTTTAATTTGTAATTTACTGTGTTATTTGTGTTTTAAAGACCACAAAGACAACGTTTCTGAAGTCCTTCATTGCAAATCTGAGGACTCGGAAGATCGGGATGCTGAAACTGAAGAAATTCTTTACAGAATACAACTACAACTTCAAAGTAACAGGACGTGCACAAGCAGGTAAAACCTCATGCAAACAAACTCACAAACTCATAAACACTTACACTCTTAAAATCACAATGCTCACATGTCTCCTGTAAATATTTTAAGGTTTAAAATGAACAAGTACTTTAATAACTTGTTTTTTTGTCCCTGTGTTGACCCATGATATATGTTATATATGACCTTTTATGAGGGTGTTAGAATTGTTAAATGTGTTGAAACATGTTTAGAAGCAGGAAATACACATGACCCTTATTATAATAAGCTGTAAAGTTTATAAATAAACTTTACAAAGCTTTTAAAGGGTCTGAGACCTTAACGTCAACATGGGCTCTTTTGGGGTAAATAATGATCTAAGAAAGCTGACCCAAGCTCAGAGCAGCTTGATAAGAAAGAAAATAAGTAATATGTTAGAAAAGTTTGCAGAAGTTAGTGGTTCTATGTTATGAAGAACACCATCCCAAAATATCTGTACCCTTCATTAAGCCAAATGGAAGTACATTGTATTCAAAATGACTGATAGTCATAAAACGAGTGCAGTTTTCTATTTGTCACTCTAGAATTGTGGTATGTTGAGTCATTTAAATACAGTAGACACTAACCGGGGGGGAGGGGGGGGGGGGGTACTTCCACAAATACAATGTTTATGATGGATCTTTTGTCACTAGACAGTAAACAGTTTTGTTTCAAAAGGTAATCTGTAAAAAGACAATCATTCATAATTATTCATAAAACCTTTAATTGAATCAGATTCAGAACAGAATCTTATTTAGAGTTCTGGTGAGGGGTTGTTCATTTCCAAGTAAGAATTATTTTAATTGGACAGATTTATTTGGAGATTGTGGCATAGAAGAGAATGTAACCTGTATAAGGTAATTGTCTTCCAAGAGCAGCAGAAGAGGCTTTTTCCTGAATTCTTTGGTTATAGTACATATATATATATATATATATATATATATATATATATATATGTATGTATAAATATATATCCTCATGACTCTGGAACTTCCTCGGCAAAAAAAAACATTTGGGGCTTGAGTGAAATTTAGGATTCAGGAAAACTTTAGGATAAAATTAAGGATACAAGGGTATCCTATGTATCCTTGTATACAACGCTTAAAGTTTGAAGGCTTTGAATGCCTCCTATAGACTTCCATACAGGTTGATAATTAGTAACTTGAAAGGCAGAAGCTTAAAAAGGTGAGAAAGACCCAATACCTGCCCATTTTACCATCATGATGCTGAAGAAGAAAAGGTCCCTGTGATAAGATAGTGATGCCTGTGGGTGCCTGAAGATGGGTATTTTCAAGGTTTATAATGCTAAATACTGTTAAAAACGCTTAAAAAGATTCAGTATCCAGTCACCTCTGTCCAAAATGCACAATTCTGTGAGCGCTGATCTATGAGGACCAGGAGTTTGGTCTATTGAGTTGTAGATTAGGGTTTATAGGTTTTAACCCAATAACTGTTACCAGCACTTTACATTCAAGGCTGAGAATTTGAGAAGAATCAAGTTTTTTTATGAATAAAATCACTGGTATTGGTGGTGGGTTATTGTTTTCAGGTTTTATCACCTGCTGCCTAACAGGATGTAGTAGATCAGTAGAACAGTGTATTTTAAACTGTTTATTTCACTTCTGTAAATCAATTTCTGTCCTGTTTCTGTTTATGATAGTTTGCACTACAGGAAACATCACAGAGGCGACGATTGCAGATCCATCATTTCCTTTCGGCTACGACTACACTCAGTTTGATGCTTGTCTGGACATCACTGTCCTCAAGGACAACATCGCCGCCATCACTGATAAAGTGGTGGACACCAGCTTCCAGACCATCATCCTGAACAAGTTGAACCAGGTCTGTATTAACAGTGTAGACAGGATGAGTTTTCTGGCTTTTCTACATAGATGTACCAAGTGCCAGTTAAATGTTTGGACACACCCAATTCATATTTAATGCTTTTATTTTATATTAATTTACTGCAAGTAAATGAATATTAAAGTGATCCAGACTATGAACACATAATGAATCATGTAGTAAGTTAAAAACAGTGTTAAACAAACCTAAATACTCTGAAGTATTTAGATACTCTTATCTGAGGAGCTGTTTGTTAACTTGTGGTTTCTGAGGCTGGAAACTCTGATAAACTCATCCTGTACAACAGAGGAAACTCTCGCTCTTCTATCCTTTCCTGGGGCGGTCCTGATGAGTGCCAGTTTCATCATTATAATGTTTTTGATGTTTTTTGTGGTGACTGCACTTGAGGATACTTTCAAAATTCTTAAAATTCTTCTTTTTGGATTGACTGAGCTTCATTTCTTCTTAAAGTATTTTTTCTTTACTTAGTTGAGTGGTTCTTGCCATAATAGAACATTACTCAAATATTCACTATTCACTGTATACCTGTAACTCTACCTCTTCACTACTTTACTTTAACTGATGCTCTCAAACACTTTATTAAGAGACAAGAAATTCAAGTAATTAACTCTTGATGAGTTCAGCACAGCTGTTAACTGAAAGCCTGAATTCCAGGTGACTCTACCTCATAAAGCTGACTGAGAAAATCCAGCAGAAATGTGGAAAGGTGATGTCTGTAGTTTTTTCAGTATTTAAAGTGAATATTTGTGTTTTAGTTGTTCCCATCAGGACTTCCAAACAGTGTGGTGCAGCTCCTGGGATCTACATCTCGACTAGCCACTGCTAGTGACATCAGCAAGTGGAACATCACTACTATTGACGCACTGTCCTCACTGATGAACCCGATAAATGGAGACTGGACTTCAGACCAGGTAGTGGGTTTATGGTTTATTTGTTGGGGAAAGGATATTTTGTTTGTGTTGGTAAAATTGTATGTAGTGAAGTTGCAGCCTATGTAATTATCACTGGCAATAATTGAACATAAGACCACTTAGTGAAACCAGTATAATGAATGAATAATATGTTTGTGTTTTGTAGAGTAAAGCAGTGATTATGAAGTACCTCAGCATGGAGGGGAACACTCTGGGAACTGTTGAACTAAATGCCATCGGCTCAAACCTCTGTTCTTTGGACGTCAGCGTCCTCAACACCATCTCTGCGAACAGCCTGAAGTAAGTGCAGAGATAAAATAGCACAGCTCAAACTGTGAGGTAGAACTTTTAGTGCTCACCTGATATACTTTTTATATTTGGTGTAGAGTTTGAGGTTTGTCTGTGAACCACACTCAGTCTGAGTTTTTCTTTCTCTTTCCAGGAAAGCAGACTTCCTGAATATCTCCTCGTGTTCTTTGTATCAGAAATCAGCTCTGTACAGCATCGCCAACTCCTCATTCAGCAGCCAACGCAACGACCCAACAACCTTCTACCAACTCATCAGCTCTTATCTGGGTAAAACTCACTTCTTTACTTACAGTAGAGATGTTATACATAAAGTCTGTTCCTGCAAAGGACTGTAGAAGACATTTTGCAGTACTTACTGATTAAATAAACAGATACTTCTGTGTTTAGGTGGAGCACCTGTAAATGATATTCAAGTTCTTTCTACTCAGAACATCAGCATGGACATCAGCACCTTCAGGAGTCTGAATCCTGCTGCACTCACGGTAAGAAATACTCATACATGTTGGCTACAACTAAGACAGGATTTTATCTGAAAGTGAGAATACTCAATTACAGTTGTAGTCAACACTTGTTCAGAGCAGACAGAAGCTCTATCAGCTCTAGTTTGTTATTACAGACTGCTTGTCAGCATATGGAAGAAAATAAACCCAAAAATATCTCCAGGGTTTCCCCAAAACACTCCTGAAACATTAATGGGCACCAAGCTCTAGCCTAAGGTCATAGGTCAGTTAGCAAAAATCCAGAGTCTCTTTCCCCTCCGGCCTGTGGATTTGGTGCCCCAGTACTAATTACGCCAGACGTTATTGATTGCATTTAATGTGATAAACAAAATGAGACATCTGTTGCTAGTTTGGGCTTGTGTAAGTATACTGAATATAACTAATAATAATATTATATAGATGTAAAACTCCAACACTAACCAAACAAAGTAAAAGTAAATGATTTAGAAAAGTTTCCTTGGTGTACCTAAATGTCCCTGGTCAGTAGCTGCTTGTTTGGTCATAATCATATTCAGCCTCCTTAGAGAAAGTGATGAAGTTCCAAAAAGGATCCTGTGAACTGTTCTTATTGGTCAGCTGGGCAAATTCAGGTAATACTGTTTGCCTGATCTGCACATGAGTAGTGGGATGTCAACAGACTTCAGTGCATATCACTTTACATAATAAACACCATGTTTTAACAAGAGGTTGCTAATAAGTGTATTTGTATTTGTATGAGAGAGCACATTGGACTAAAGGTCAGTGATCAGTTTTGTGGTTTTAAGGCACTTGAATAAAGAGAAATACTGAGTTGTTAGTGTTTGTTACTGTTTGTTGACTCGAGGTCCCTCGGGCAGTAAGATTTGACGGTGACAGAAGTGATATCCAGGGATGGGTGGAGTTTGGAGAAGGCATAGAGAAAAAAAAAACTTGTGAAAGTGGAGTTGTCTGTTTAACTTTTGCTCAGTTAGGGTGGTAAAGCCCTGAACTCAAGAAATTGTTCTCAAACTATTAAACACATCTTAGTAGACTGTCCTGCACTTTTAACCATGAGAAATAACTTTTATAGGGTTAAAAATATGAAAGAACTGTTTGAAAAGAAACCCCAAAAAATACTGAATTTTCTGGAAGTCCTTTGTATAAAGAAACTGATTTATGTCTGTGATGCTCAAGTCATGAACATTGTCAATGCCATAAAATGGTTTATATTGTGGCCGGAACCGTCAGAGGGCAGAACACACAGAGGCCAGGAAACCAAATTGGGCAAACCACAGTACTTTTATTTTCCAAATTACAAACAAAACTGTTCAGATTAGGCCGTAGCCTGAAAACGGGTGCAAAAAAATGGGCTTACGAAAACTACACCTCCTTTGAGGCGGGAAGAAATCAACATAAAGCTTATACCAAAAGTCCCAATCTGCTCCTATTTAGAGGGCACGGCTTTTAATTGGCTCTCCATTCAAGGCAGGCAGGGCCGATCCTCTTAGTTTTGGAGGCAGTGGCGAGCAGAGGGAAGGACGGGTGAATGGAGAAGCACAGAGGGAGCAGCTCCAGCCAGAGGGACGTTCCTTATGGGTCCGAGTCCGTTGCCGAACCTGTGTGGAAAGAGGACAAGAGAGAAAGCCGTCAGTATGTGTGGTCTCCTCGGGAACTCGCCTCCCAATGCGGCTCCTCTGGCCCTTTTTATGCTTCCCGTCCTGCATTGCAGCTGGTCTCGTTATCGCACGCCAGCCGTGTCTAGTTCCAGTCTCCGCCCTCCGCCTCCATGTGCTGTTTGTTTTGTTTGACTTCAGCACATGGGTTAACAGGTTGGACTGCTGTCGTGGCTCGGCTTTGTTTTGTTGATGGGGAAGTAGGCCTTCCCGGTGACAATATGTTGCTGATATGGCACAAAACACAAACACCACACCCACTCCTGTTATATTATTTAGCTTGACATTGGACACATTGTCCAGGTTGGTCGTAGGAAAGGCCATTAAGGTGTAGCCTGGGGCAGAAGGGATTCTCTTGGGAAGATGACGTTGACCTACTGGTACAAGTCTTAGGCCATGATAGTATTTTAAAATAGAGTGGTACATTCTTTTTAGCTTAGATTAAGTGGCTACAGTAATGCAATCACTTTACTAGAAGCTGACCAAACCAACAAAAAGACCCAGAACCTGGACTTGGGAAAGTG
The DNA here is from genome assembly GCF_023375975.1 of Astyanax mexicanus. Taxonomy (NCBI): domain Eukaryota; kingdom Metazoa; phylum Chordata; class Actinopteri; order Characiformes; family Acestrorhamphidae; genus Astyanax; species Astyanax mexicanus. The sequence goes on along the minus strand of NC_064428.1, from coordinate 42,355,419 downwards.
TAGAGATCCCCCGGAGAAGCTGTTAAACGTGTTAGGGAATAGGATGTTGTCTGGGCTGAGATTTCAATGATAATAACTACCTTAACTTGTACCTGTGTGTTTCAGGCTCTGAGCGTGGGGACGGTACGTGATCTCCTGGGGGTGAATCTGCCTGATCTGAAGCTGTTTGAGAATTCTACAGAGGTTCAGTTCTGGGTGGATCAGCAGTACAAGGTGGATCTGGAGACGCTGAATATCGGACTGATCGGAGGAAAAGACCTTGTCACTTCTACAACCACGACTACCACCAACACTACCACAGTGACCACAACCAGCCACATAACATTTAACGCTACGGCACAGGGTAAGAATGCGTCCATCTTAAGATGATATTGTCGTCTCTACTCATCATAATTACCGTAACAATCCGTACAGTACTCTGTGTTAATTATCATCACTGTAACTTTTCTCTGTTTCAGGATCAGCTGTTGTTCATCGTGGTTCAGGACCGTGGTTCATCACTCTGTGTGTAGCACTGCTGACCATCACACTGCAGATACTACCATAATCATCACACATAATATTATAATGATTACTAGTTATGCATCTCTGTATCTTTTTAATGAATACGTTGCACTGTGTATCTTAGCTTAAAATCTTAAAATTTCCTCTCGTTAGGTTATTTAATAACCTAAATCTCTATTCCCTGTGTAAATAATTACAGCAACAATCAAAATGCCTAGTGATATTTATATATTAACTGTATATAATTGATCTCAGAGTTTATTATTAATATTTGGAATTGTTGGCCTGTCGTTCTGAGTTGTTTATGAGTACTGAAGTGGGACTGTCTAACATTAAACTGATTGATTATTTTAATGAAAATGTTGTTAACAGTAAAAGGTTTTACTTTTGATTAATCTACATTTGATTATAAAACTTCACTTTCAGTCTCAATAAAATCATCATACAGCATATTCTGAAAAATGTGTTTATTATAAGCTTGTAATTGTTAACTTGTGTGCTACATTTTAGTAGTTTTGATTACTGGAGGTGTATATAAGTATGGACGATGTGTTTCCATTCCTTTATATTAAACTAAACTACAAAAATATTGGCGGGGTGCTAGCTTAGTGGTTAGCATGTTCACGTCCCAGCACTGGGGCCTTGGGTTCAAGTCCCTATCTGGGTGGAGTTTTCATGTTCTCCCCCTGTCTGTGTGGGTTTCCTCTGGGGACTCCGGTTTCCTCCCACAGTCCAAAATGATATATTATATCCTGGGTAAATACTGTAGTGCCCGATGCAGTCCTCCAGATGGACAGTTGTTTCCGGTTGAGAGTACGCTGTACGCTATTGGCCACTGCTTCTCACCAGTGTGTGTATAAGTGTTGAGTGTGAATGATTGTGTGTAAAATGTGTAAATTGTAAAGCATCAATTTATAGAAGTGAAACCAAAAATTTCCATCATGTTGTCGAACAGATTCTGCAGAATAGAGACCGGGGTGGAACCAGTATAGTCAGTTTTTTCAGGGTGAGTCTAATTACTGTGCCAACAGTAAAAGTTTAGTTTAGTTCAGTATTTTATTACTGAACCATTTCAATTTCCAACAAATTACAGCAAACTACATCACTGGAGCTCAGCTCTGTTTACTCTGTACTTTGAGCGAAACAAGTGTAAATGACCAAAACCTGCTAACAACTAATTAGATCACATAAAGCATTTTACACTAACATCAATCAGACTTACTGCAAAAACTGTAAAGAGATTTATGTAGAGCGTAAAGACTGTTAATTCAACCAATGATCAATAACAATCTATATTTAATTTAACAGCTAGTTGCTTGACTATTTAGTAACTCTTAGTAAACATGTTGTGAGTTTCTGTGTGGCCTGTTCATTAGGGCTCTTCCTCCTGTAGGGCTCGGTGAGAATGCTGTAGATTTGCAGGGTGGAGCCTTGCTGACATCCTTTGATGGATCTCCTACTGCAAATGTGTGAGAAACCATTTCTGTATTACGGTTCATTAAAATTAAAAGAGTTAAATAATGTAAATGTATGTATAAAAGACAACAGACAAATAAATAAATAAATAATTTACCATATTTTCTTAACAAGCATTAATAAGCATTTCAATATTTTTGTAATCTTTACTTTTTAGGTCAGGAAAAAAAAATCACCAAGATACTCCTTTTAATGATCTAGACAGACAGACAGACAGACAGACAGGTAGATAGATAGATAGATAGATAGATAGATAGATAGATAGATAGATAGATAGATAGATAGATAGATAGATAGACAGACAGACAGGTAGATAGATAGATAGATAGATAGATAGATAGATAGATAGATAGATAGATAGATAGATAGATAGATAGATAGATAGATAGATAGATAGATAAACATGATAATAAGATTTAAGGAGGGTTAAATTAGATTTTTACAGACATATGAAACATATACACTCATGTCTGTAATGTATGTAAATGATTACAGTGTGATTAAATACTGGGTCTTTCCACAAAAGGGCATTAACCTTACTGCCCTATAAAAAAACTCTCAGAGGATACTATTGGGGAAGTTTAGATAGATAGATAGATAGATAGATAGATAGATAGATAGATAGATAGATAGATAGATAGATAGATAGATAGATAGATAGATAGATAGATAGATAGATAGATAGATAGATAGATAGATAGATAGATAGATAGATAGATAGATAGATAGATAGATAGATAGATAGATAGATAGATAGATAGATAGATAGATACTTTATTGATCCCGGGGGGAAATTCTTGGCATCCAGCAGCAGGTTACACAATACACAAAGTTAAAAAAAGATAAAATATAAAGATACATATAAATACAATCAAATAAGAAATAGAATATACAGTGTAAATGTACAGTCTTCGTGTGTGTGTGTGTAATGGAGATGGAGAATGGAGGTAGTGCAGTTGAACACAATAGACAGTGAACACCAGTTGATGTGCATAATGTGAGGATAACTGATGTCAGCCAAACAGAACGTGCAAATACACAGTTATATAATAATTTAAATTAAGCAGTGCAAAAGATACGTAAACAGTAGATGAATTAACTAGTGAATGAACTACTAGTGCAAAATATGGTAGAACTATAAAAAGTGTTCTAGGCATCAGCAAGTCTGAGAGTGTGTCCAAAGCTGGGGGTGTGTCCATGGTGTGGCCAGAGTGGCCGGAATGAAAAAGTTTCACAGAGTCTTTAGTTTGCTGTGCTGAGAGGAGTTGAACAGTCTTATGGCCTGAGGGACAAAAGACTTTCGGAGTCTGTCTGTGGAGCAGGACTGGGACAGCAGTCTGCCGCTGAATGAGCTCCTCTGCCTGGTGATGGTGCTGTGCAGAGGGTGGTGAACATTGTCCATGATGTTCAGCTAGGGCTGGGGCGGTATTGATTTTTTATAACCGCGGTAAAAAACTGACGCATCACCGCGATATTGCGGTTAACCGCGAGACCCCAAAACACCCCCCCCCCCCCAAAAAAAAAAAAATCACCACAAATTTATTGGTAACAAATCTTTATTCTTCAAACCATACAGCCTACATACAACCTCTACATAAACCATACATACAGCATAACAAGTGAACATATGCTGCCTGTATAATTCGTCATTGTACAGCTAACCTGTCTTTTTCCCAGCAGACTTTTTGAAGGAGGAGCTTGTCCGCCTCCCCCTTCTCCATCCATAGATCTATTTTAGGGCTGGCCCGAATAGCGGTTTTGAGCTCAGGATATTCGGCAGTAATTGGTAGCGAATATTCTAATATTCGTTTAAAAAAAGACGAATTAATCCACAGCAAAATTTTCCACTGACCCCCGGCCCCGAAAAAAATATATTTCTCACCCCTTTCCTCGGGCCGTTCGGGCTCAAGGCTCAAGAAGTCTGTGATAGGCGTCTGTTTTTTTTTTTATTCACACTCTTCTTATTTCTCATTAAATATCTACTAGATACAGATTATATCTGTACAGTATCATTTATTTCACTTCCCTCCTGAATATTTGGAGTGCATTATGTCTCCTTATGTTGTGTAGTTATGTAGTTTTCACCCCAGAATTTCTGCTGCCTCACACCAGGCTTCGGCTGCATCGCAGGGCAGGAGCGCAGCTGCGTTACGGCTATTTTGTTTGAATTGTGCAGTGCAGAGTATTACAGATTTTGTATTTTTGCACTTGGGCTATTAGCTCAATATTAAATATTTCGTTTGTTTATAAATTATTTTATATTCTTAAACCATGTTAAATTATATTCGATTGGAGGAAATTAATTCAGACATCATTTCTTTTTTGTCCCGTTACCGTTCCGCAAAAAAAATCCTTCTTTTAATCCCGCATCAGCCCGCCACATACACAGTTTTGCCGCACCTGCCCCGCGGTCCTAAATAAATTTAATAAATTACATTTAGTGCTTAAAATTAAAAAAAATATTTATTAAAACCGCGCTGAATAGTGCGGTCACGTTTCTTACCACATTACAAAACAAAAAATCGGTGTGTGTGTGCGCGTGTCGGTCCATTCTCCGCTCCTTTTTTGTGCTTAGGGTTTTTTTGTTGCGTGCATGAGAATCACTGCGTGATTATTACAATTTTCTTAACTATTTATTAATGTGCTCCCACATCCTCTGGATTGATTAAACTCCTGTTCCCGCCAATAACAATTCAGTTCTGTCTGTGCCGCAAGATATCCTGACGGGACCCGCGTCATATAATATGTTGATTAAAATGTCGTGACGTTAAGAAATCGGCTCGCAAGAGACAACCGACCAAAAAAAAGACATTAGTTCCATTTTAAAATAATAGAAACCTGTCCTTTATGTTTGACAATTTTTGTTTCACTTTACGTGTCCTTACTCATCTGAAGTTTATTTATCTGAACTGAGTTTTATATGGTTATATTTGTAGCGGTTCTGAACTCAGTGCCGCGCGCTGTGAAAGAGACAAGGCGCAGCGCATTTTACCTCAGACTTGGTCAGATAACAACATTTCAGTAAAGATGGTGGTTATAGTTTTATATCATTGCTTTGCTGTTTGAACTACACTTCAACCAACCTTACTATTTTTCCCAAGACTGAGGCGCAATGCTGCGCGTTCTCCGCGGTGCTCACGCAGAACAGCCAGCAGCCAGACAATGAATTAATATATTTTACTTTCTCAAAATGTGACCACGGAACACCTTACATGGCTCTATGGTTTACCTTATGGTGGGTGAATTAGTTTGATGTGTTGGCGAGAGGTGCAGACACCACTTTCCGGCAAAACTTGCAGATGATTCTCTTCTGTTCTGAGTCTTTTTCTTCCTTTTTTCTCAACTTACTGAGCCTGCCCTGTAGCTTCCATTTCCGAGCCAATATTAGTAGAGGTGTGCCAAAAAATCGATTCACATAAGAATCTTGATTCTCATTTACTACGATTCAGAATCGATTTAAAATGTCCCAAAATCGATTCTGAGGGGCGGGTTTTAGACTGATTTTGGGCTGGGTATTTTTGTTGGACCTGGCAACCCTGGGGATAGCGCTTGTCCCTTTGGAGATCTTCCAGACACACACAGAGCGTAGGTGTTTGAGAATCACCGGTAAGATGGCAGAACAAGCACTATATTACATTAGATTAACGTGTAGTTTCAATGTTTTATGGCAGAATGCTTCATAACAAGCATAAAAAAGATCGCTAGTAGTTAGTTTCAGTAACTGTTAGCTAGCTAACTAGCTAACTTTCCAGTTCCACCTTAAATAACGCTACAGGTGGCAGCGGGCTGCAGCATTTAAGGCGGAACGGAAAAATACAATAAGCTAATCAGAGCTAATTTCAGCTCCTCATCACAGAGGAATTAAGGAATGGACCATATGAATTAATTTCTCCACCTCCTGCCCCCTTTCTGAAGAAATACAACCACCTTAAATTAACTAGTTAATCAGCAGCTGCTCCTGAACTTTAGCGCTCCACTGCTATCATCACATCAGCCCAGCAGCGTCACCTACACACCACCGCTAGTAGCCTGGTAATAAAGCAGTGTTATTTATTATTTATTTATTGTTCATTAACGTCATTGTGATATCCCAGTGATTCCTCTGTCACTGAGGACCCACATTCCTGCACATTTTATTGTTTTTGTAACACATTACTTGCTCCAGGACCAGTGTATATTATGGAGGGTTTTTTTTCAATAAGATTCATAAGCCAGAAGCAGAAATTTTTATAATTCAAATCGTTTTGAATCAAAAATCGATTTTGAATCGAATCGTGGCCCCCAAAATCGGAATCGAATCGAATCGTGAGATAGTAATCGATTCCCACCCCTAAATATTAGTGCTGCTAATCTTCACTCTCTTCAGCAGCCTCAATGGAGACGAAGTGAGCAGGAGACTCCAGAGCTGTTCTGGCCTCAATGAGTACCACGCACCGCGTTTTGCTTAACCCATTCGCCGCCGCGCCAGTGCAGCGGCAGCACAGATAAATGACAAAAAAATTTATATTCGATATTATGAATTTTGAGATCATTTGACACCAATATCTATCGCGATCAAAATATATTTGATATATTGCACAGCCCTATAGTGTAGGACTTACACTTGACATATTAATACTGAATTCACCACAGTTGTGCTTATATGGAGCATTTTACTACCGCTCAAAACGCAGTCAATCAGATTTGACAGCCATAAAAAAATGCGGTAATGACGGTAATGAGCTCATCACCGCGGTGACGTCCCATAACCGCGGTATTGCGGTAATAAAATTATCGTCACAGCCCTATGTTCAGCAGCTTGCTGAGGGCTCTCCTCTCTGCCAGTGGTGTTAAGGACTCCAGCTCTAGTCCCAACACAGAACCAGCTTTCCTCACCAGCCTGTCCAGTCGTCCAGCATCCCTCTTGCTGATGCCTCTTGGTGAGAGATTGGCAACTGCTAGACACGCCTCTACACTGCACTCAAACATATTTTATTTAGTTAAGAGACTTTGAGAGGGGGAGTATAATTGGACTACAAGAAGCAGGATGGCCGTTTAGGTTAATTGCCTGCTAATTGCCACCTTTATTTGCAGCAGATTAATCTCTTCCTGTATTTACTTTCTAGCTCCACCTCAGACAGCTCTGACCAATAAGAGGAGATAATGTGATCATGTGGTTTGTTGTGATGCATTTTGTTGCACTTACACTTTTTCTTGTGCAAAACCAAATCAAAACAAGGGAAGGAAATATTGCAAATGAACAAACTGCTCACCTAACTGCAGGTGTGATTAAACTTATTAAACTGAGCTCCTCGTTTCTGAAAACAGCAGGAGTTTCTGCTGCTGTTCTGCTGTAATAAAGGGGTGATATAAAACAGTTTATACATTATTTATAGAACTGAACAGGTTCTGTCAGGTTGTCACTCTGCTGTTTTTTGCTGTGACAGCTGACTGAACACACTCCAGGCCTGGAGGGAACATTCCTGTACAGGTGTCTCAGGTTACACACCATCAGCAACATTCCACCTGTTTATTTATATAATTTATTTTATTATTAATCCATTGTTCAGCAGAGGTTACGAAAAGTAAATCCACCTTCATTCATAAATTAGTGTTAATAGACAATTAATATATTATTTTCTATTTGTTTCAGTCACTGTGACTCAATTGGAAATAAACCATACAGTCAAAAGTTTCTTTTTATGATTTTCTTTTATAGATAATGTAATTATGAAAGCTATATAAAAAGGGTTGAATAAACCAATCTGATTTTAATCTCAGTATCTTCATGAGGGAGAGTCTCCTGGAATAGTTTTCTCAGCATCTTGAAGAAAGGAGTTTCTGGAGGTGCTGAACAATAGCTGCTGTTTTTCCTTCACGCTGTGAAGCTCCAGCTCATCCCAATTAAATCACCTCAAATCACCATCTCAGCTTTAGATCAGGGGATTAAAGTGGAGGAAAAACACTTTTTTACTCTTTATTACAGAATTACAATTACAAATGTTTCCCGCAATCAATTGCATCTTGTTATTATTATTCTACAATGTAGAAAATAAATACATTAAATATATAAATAAATTAAAAAAATTAAATAAGAAGGTGTGTCCTAAGATTTGACTGGTACTGTAATTCAGTAGGTATGTTTCTGCCTGGCAGCATTATTTAAAAAAACTTCTGTCACAGAGGGCAAGTGTAGAGACAGTAAAGATGAGTCAGTGTAGAATCATGTGAGCAGGTTTCATAACATTAAAAAATCCTCATTAAAAGTGTCTTTAACAGAAGTTTTTTGCAGAACACATTTGTTGGAGAAATTATTTCAGTTCATGTAGTTCATGCAGAAATCCATGGTGGATTTGGGATACATTTAGAATAAATATCCTGTATCTGATCCACTCATACCTGCACAACACACAGTAACACCTCATTGACCACCACCATGCTAATCACTGCTAATCACTGCAGTTTTTTTCTATCCTGTATGTTCTGAGTATTAAAGATGGAATACAGTATGTAGTTACAATGAAGCTTCAATGAAGCTGAAAATGGATAGTGAGTGCAGGTCATAATGTTATGTTTGTTTGTGTATATTTTTTAAATTTGGCTTCTGTCTGCACATCAGGGAAGTGGAGGAGGAATGGAAAGACTGCTCTCTTTAACACTATGGGTCTCTATGAATAAACCGTAATAGCATGTGGGCTCTTTAACGCACCCGCTGTCTTTTTAAGCCTTCATTAAAGAATTAAGTTTTATCAGCACACATAGATGATTTCTTAACTTACTCCACTGGTTTTTGACCAGACCTCTACAAACTCACTTATCAAGGGATTAGTGCTTAAAACTGGTCACCACTTAAGCCTCCAATACTTTCTTAATTTCACAAATTTCTATAGGGATTTTTTAAAAGAATACAACAGCACAGCTGCTCCATAACAGCTAATAATAAAAGGTCAGTGCTAAGTTCTTTACATGAAATGACCAGGATCTACTTTTAATTTGCAAGTATACAAAAATATGCCAAATGTACATACAATATATACAATAATATACAACCTAAACCAATTAAAAGTTAAACACATATATATGTATCCATTTGGTTATGGGTTTTTGTTTGTTCAACACTGTATGTAAATAATAGTTGTTATTTTTTATATAAGCTGTGTTACTATGGAGATAATAAATTATCTGTGCATATGGCAATAAAATCTATGATTGCACAGACTTGATAAATAAATTACTGTGTAGACATGGAAGCAAGCAGATTAAAGAATGCCTTAAAAACTATTAAATGAACACGCCTGTGTTTGTCTTTTCAGAATTGATTTTCCATTCAAAATATCAGGCAATGGCAGGAAATCTGGTTAAACAGGTTTAAACCCCAAGAAAAAAAGTGTGTTAGACATTTTACTCAGAGATGAATGGAGAGGAATGAAGAATGACAGCTGAGAGCTCTGAGCTATGATTCTTTAGCTAAAATGAAACAGTTGAAGGTTAAAAAATGAAATTCGTTGCCTGTTCTGGTGAGAAATGAACACCACAGGTATAAACACTGCAGATTAGTAATGGGGTTGCTGCTGTGGTCATCAGTAAATGAATATTATATATTTTAAGTGATTTTAAAGATGATAATCAAGTGGTAACTGGTCTGTATGGTTTTATTTTTAGATCATACTGAATGAATTTTTTAAGATTTACATATTAAGTTTTTTGTTTTTGACTAATTTGCTACAGACTTTTGAAACACTTATTCAAATGAGTTATACAACTCCCTCATGTAACACCTCTCAAATCATCTGAGACACAACAAGCTGTTTCTGATTGACTGCAATAGACATAAAGAGATTAGACGAGCTCAAATAGACTGGAGGCCATTGTTGAAGTTCCGGTTTGTTCAGAAATGGAGAGAATGAGGTTATGTACCCTCAGGGCTTTGTGACTCCTAAAATAAGTACACCTATAATTTTATGCAACAGAAAGGTCATATTTACTGCATTTAAAGGTGCATTAGTCAAAATTCAAGGAAACACAACCTCTAGCATGTAACTACCTGAACATGGGAACACTGGTAGCACTTTTCCTTCTTTGCATCCACTTGGATTCTAATAATAAAAAAATAATTACTCGTCTAAGATCTTCATTAAAACTACTTTAGCATATTTAATTATTACCTCCCAAGTTACTGATATGTTTTATGCATAATAAGTTTAAATGAACCTCTAAGTCTTAACACCATAGAGCTATAGAACAATAAAACAAACTGTCCAACATTTTATTAAAGATTAATGTCCTATTTTTGTGATTTTTAAGCTCGATGCATAATTTTAGGCAGGAGAAAAATATTTAACTGCTCATTTATCTCAGTTAACAAGAACTTGTGTTCTTAGGACTATGGTTTATTCCCACTAATTATTCAATGCTGTATAAAAACACTGACTCAACAAAACTCTTCCCACTGATTACATTCAGCACTCTGCAAATTACTAAAACTAATGTGACAAAGTTGTTGTTTTTAAACATTTCAGTAATTTTCTCACACATTTGTTACAAACTGGAGATCATCTGATCATCTTCACTCCTTAGAGACTCTGCCTTTCACTAATACTGCTTTTATCTATCAATTAATCAACCTTTATTACCATTCAGTAATACATTGAGGGTAAACCTCATTTTTAATGCAGCTGAGCATTTACAAAATTAAAAGGACTGAAAAATAAGGTTAAATTATAAAAACAAGCAAACAATATAAGATTTAACTAAGAAGAAATAAAACAATTCATAATAAAAGGACATGCAGACAGGCTAAAATGTAAAGCAATAAAACAAAATAAGTAATTAGAATGATAAAAAAAAAACATTTAAAAATAGAGGACTAAAATATCACCACATTTAAAAGTAAATGATGGAACTAAAATAATAATAATAATAATAATAATAATAATAATAATAATAATAATAATAATAATATGTTAAAAATAAATGTAATAAAAAGGTAAAAAGGCCAAAAGTAAAACCAGTAATACAATTATAAAAGGGCTAAAAGGGCTAAAAGGTAAAACCTAAAATTAGATAAATAAAAAAAATAATCAAAATAAATAAAAAGGCATACCCAATAATGATTATAATCACCTGTATATATTTAATATATTTAATTGTTTGCAACAAATTACTTCTTTACTTCTGTCTAAATATTTTAGGTTCTGACTGTATTTGTATAAAGGCACTATAATCGTGTTGCGGGGATCTTTGCTTTGTGTACATAATATTTTGTTTTATTGTGTATATGCAGTATGTATTTGTGTATGGGTGTTTTTGATTGTGTCTGGCATGTGCCCAAATAATTTAATCCTAGGAGTGTTTAGAAAACACTGTGATGTTTGTACAGCATTTATTGTAAATTATCACGTCAATCAAGTGTCAAAATCACAGCAGAGATGCTGGTTGGCAGAATTAAGCAGCTGATTTAACTCAGGCCGGAGTGACGTATGAGGGATAATCTGTGGATTATGTTCGGTTTTTCACAGGTTGTTCGGTGCATCTGGAAGCATCAGAGAAGAGGGTGTGACCCGGTGTAACCTGAAGCCCTGTGAGAACATGTGAGAGCTCCTGACTGAGGAGATTAGCACGATAGAAATGCTGAAGAACATTTCATATCTAAAGTTGAAGGATAGATGGGTGTTCACACCTGTTCTACTGCGTTTTTTAAGCCTTTTACTTTTCAACTAGGATTTTACACTTGTTTTGGTTAGTTTTAAAAGCTTGTTTAATCCATGTCCTAGTGTAGACACATTCTCCCCTCACCTGATGCTTGAAAAAACATGATAAAAGTTTCCTCTAGAGCAGTGTGGTGTATTAAAATGGTAAAGCACTGTATTCCATACAGTAGAATACTGGGTCATTGAGTTTGCCTGGGAGTGAGGGGTCCTGGGGTTCGTTGGAATGTGGGCCAAGGGCTGAAAAAAACCCTCCACATCTGTTTTACTTTAAACTGTTGGACTCACGCCTGAAAAACATATATGTCCTTTTATGGTAAAGAAATGTGATATGCTTTTGGTCTTAACGTATAAAACCCTGGCTTAGGACAAAGAAAGGGAGAGAGATTTTTTGGACACCTCGAATCGGGAACTTTCTCTCTCCACTGTAACTTCTGAAAATCTGTTATAATAAACTTAACCTGATTGATAAAAATAGAAGACAGTGTGTTAAGTCTCATTTCTTCAAGAACCATCCATCAAGAGGATACACCACAGCAGCAAAAAAAGAGAAAATATGCCTCAGCAGCCGCCCTTCTTATGTGAAAAAGTCATTGAGTGCATGAAAGGGCATCTCATCTTGCAGTAAATTACGATGGCATGAATCTAGATTAAGAAATTCCAACCTTATTTGGTCCAGATTTCTGACCTTTCAGTTTAAGTCCAAACTAAAACAGCAGGTGCTAAAAACCACAATCCGGAAAAAAGGACCAAATATCTCAGTCCGGATCAGCTGATCCATAGTCCAGTTGGTTTACAGTTGGTTTATTGTTTTTTTAATCCCATTTTCTTCCCAATTTACACGGTCAATTATCCATCCCACTCATTAGGACTCCCCCCTATTACTAGTGATGCTCCAACACCAGGAGGGTGAAGACTAACACACTCTTCCTCAGACAAATGTGAAGTCAGCCTTTTTTTTGAGCTGCTGCTGATGCTGTAGCATTACCGAGTAGCATCACAGCGCTAACAATAGGAGGAAAGCGCAGAGACTCGTTTCTGATACATCAGCTCACAGACGCCCTGTGCTGCAGACATCACCCTAGGAGTGATGAGGGGAAAGAGAGAGCGCCATCTACTGTACTGTACTATTAAAAAAACTAGCCTGTTATGGGATAAATCCAACTGTAATAGCATGGTTTAAAAGTTATCTTTCTGATAGGAGTCAGAGGGTTTACTACAATGGAAGTTTGTCTGAGAGTAAAAATGTAAATCTGGGAGTACCACAAGGAAGATGTCTTGGGCCATTATTATTTTCGATATACATAAATGACTTGCCTTTAGTATTGAATGAAGCCAGGCTACAGATGTATGCAGATGATACTACTCTTTATGCGTCAGCTACCACAGTTAATGATCTTTATAATACGTTGAATAAAGAACTAAAATCAGTAACAAGATGGATCAGTGAAAATCAACTAATACTAAATATACCAAAAACAAAAAACATTATATTTGGGCATAAATCAGTTGGAGAAACAAAGTTAAATTTAAAAATACATGGAGAAACAATTGAACAAGTTCAAGATGTTAAATTATTAGGAGTTATAATAGACAATAAACTATCATGGGGAAAACAAATTGAGAACATTGTAACAAAAATGGGAAGAACTGTATCAGTAATAAGAAGATTTTTTTACAAAGAAAACATTAAAAATAGTCATACAATCCTTAGTTTTATCCAACCTAGATTACTGTGCAGCAGTGTGCTCAAACGCAGCAAAATACATTTAACAACATTACAGATAAAGCAGAATAAGACAGCAAGAATGGCTTTACTGTCTCCATACAGAACAAACATAAACAAAATGCACAAGGAGCTAAAGTGGCTGAAGGTTGAAGATTTAAAGGTTTAAAACTAACCTTGTGGGACTCATAAAGAACACTATTGATCTAAAATATCCAGTGGGCCTTTATGATCAATTACAAAAAATAACACAGAGAGAAACTAATACTACCAGATACTCAACAAAACATTACTTTAAAGCACCAAGAGCTAAAACCAATTCCATGTGTAAAACAGTCATTTAAAGAGTGGAACTGCTTACCTGATTCACTACTGAACACTAATAGCTAAACAAGGTCCAAAAAACGAATTAAAATACATTATCTAAAAGACATGGAGGATATATGAATATCTGTCCACATGCAGAATGTGAACTATAAGAGATAGATTTAAAATAGTAATGATCAGTCATACCAGTTATTCTCTTAAAAAGTTTCTTAATCCTACTATCATTAATTTGTGTATGTATTGTCTATGAATTTGTGTACACCTAGTATACAAATATATGTTGTACTTGTCTTTCTTTTTGTATTGATTGCTTATTGTGTTGTAAAATGTATTTATTAGTATATAACTTTTTTTGTTATGTGTATTTAACTATAACGTGTGATTTATATTTATGTGTGAGATGTTAGCTGGACCTCAGGAAGAATAGCTGCTGTTGCAATAGCAGCTAATGAGGATCCAAATAAAACAATAAAACAATAAAACCCACCCAGAGAACAAGAACAACTGTGCTCTCTCAGGGCTCTGGCAGCTGATGGCAAGCTTCATGACCGGGATTTGTTTGTAATAAAGACATTACTAATAAAATGTGGTCTGTTCATTACCTAAGACACAATATCCACTAAACAATCTGAATTAACTAAACACGCACTTACTGATCATGCATTTTATCGTGCACATCTAGAAAACATCTACTTAGCAGGCTTGAAAAAGGAAGTGAACACCTGGATTCAGTAAATAGTAGTAAAATTGCCTTTTTCTTTCTGGCAAATAGAATTGTATAGAATTATTTTGCACATTACATGTTGCACATTATACATGTATATACACACACACACACACACACACATATCTATGTGCAACTGTGTTAGTTCCTCAACAAACAGAGATCTACTCTGGTGGTAAGCATACAAACAGAAAACTATCAAAAAAACAACATTTTAAAGTAAAAGGCTTTGGCAAAGTTTTCAACCCCTCGGGCAACTGGTGTTGGTGGGGGAGGACAGAGAGAAAAGACAAACCATTAACATCTGAACGCAGCAGAGTAGGCGTGTCAGTAGAGGAGGTTTACTGACAGGTAAAAAAAGGTGATTAGTTGAAGTGAAGGTGGTGTAGCATTAGCATTAGCATTAGTGTCTTCTAGCAGAACTTTCACTGGAGCTTTTCTCTCTTTTCTCTGAAGGTCATGCCCAAGCATCCCAGTAAGGTTTTGGTCAGAATTCTGCTTTGGCCATTTTAGAGCACAACTCTTGGCCAGAGGTTTCAAACTTTTTGCTCAGGTAACTTCAGGTTATCATTCCAGCCGAGCCGAAACCCATATAACCCATACACTTAATAATAGATGGTTGATGTAGCAATTAATAATATCACAATATCTCAGGGTATTTTTGCAATAAAGTTACTCCCAAGTTTGAGAAAATGCTACTACAACAAAATAGGTCTTGTTTCGTCTCGTCTGACGTCAGTTCCAGGTGAGAGGATCACTATTGTCTCTGTGTGACTGCCGCATTTCCCCGTGTCTCCTGTGTGATTATTTAACGGGTCTTTGTTTATTTGTTTTGTTATTTTGTTTTGCATTTTTGGGGCACTGTGGCTGAAGCTTGCTGCTCTCGGAACGTAGCTTCGTTGTTGCTGCTGCTCTTCCCTGTACTCTACTCTGCACGCCACTGGAGGTGGCCGCACCTCCGTGACTGTACTCTACTCTGCACGCCGCTGGAGGTGGCCGCACCGCCGCGACTGTTCTCTACTCTGCGCGCCGGCTGGAGCTGGCTGCACCGCCGCGACTGTATCCTACTCTGCGCGCCGGCTGGAGCTGGCCGCACCACCGTGACTGTTCTCTACTCTGCTCGGTGGCCGGAGCCGGCCGCACCGCTGCGACTGTTCTCTACTCTGCACGCCGGCTGGAGCTGGCCACACTGCCGCAACTGCACACTACTCTGCTCGGAGGCTGGATCTGGCCGCACCGCCGCAACTGTTCTCTACACTCCACGCCGCCTGGAGGTGGCCGCACCGCCGCAACAGTACTTTACTCTGCGCGCCGGCTGGAGCTGGCCGCACCACCGTGACTGTTCTCTACTCTGCTCGGTGGCCGGAGCCGGCCGCACCGCTGCGACTGTTCTCTACTCTGCACGCCGGCTGGAGCTGGTCACACTGCCGCGACTGCACACTACTCTGCTCGGCGGCTGGATCTGGCCGCACCGCCGCAACTGTTCTCTACACTCCACGCCGCCTGGAGGTGGCCGCACCGCCGCAACAGTACTTTACTCTGCACGCCGCTGGAGGTGGCCACACCGCCACGACTGTACTCTACTCTGCACGCTGGCTGGAGGTGCCTTAACGTTGCTGTTAGGTGCCCCAGTTTTTCCTGGCTATGTGGACACTCTGCATTTCTCACAGTCTCTTTACTGCTCTCACCTCTTTTTCTACACAGCTAATGATTTGTGCAAATTTAGCAATTTCTACCACCTCCCTAAAGCAGCTGCTACTTCTGCCAGTAGAGCTGGAATATTGCGCCGTCGCCGTTATGTCCACCTTGGTTCAGGACAGCACCGCAATAGAACTGTCCACCACTCTGTTGGCACCAATATACCCTCATTCTTGACCACATCTCGCCCAACAGTACTCTCTGTACCTCGGAGCGCTAACCTGCGCAACCTGCGCTGTCTCCCTCCCACCTCTACTGGTACCACTTTTGGGTTGCTGAACGTTCGATCTCTGTCTAACAAATCATCTTTGTTGCAGGAGCTTATACTGGACAATTGTATTGACATATTTTTTCTTAACTGAAACCTGGAAACCAGCTGGTGACTTCTTTGCTCTAAATTAGGCAACCCCACCTAATTTCAATTATATCTGCAAACCTCGTTCTTCCGGAAGAGGACTTGGTCTTGCTGTGATTTTTAATAATAAAGTCAACATCTCTGAAGTTAGTCTTACATCTGCCACTTCCTTTTAATATATCGCTCTTAAATTACTGAGCTCTATTATTGCACTACTTCTTTACCGTCCCCCAAAACCTAATGTTTCATTCCTTTCCGAATTATCTGAGTTACTCACACTTACCTGTTCAATTTCACCCCACCTCCTCCTAGTCTGTGATTTTAATATCCATGTTAACTCTCTGGACTCTAGCTTCACTAAGGACTTTCTAGAAATTCTTGACTGCTTTCATGTTGCACAGCATGTAAATTTCCCCACCCATGACAAAGGTCACACCCTCGACTTGGTCTGTTCTTCCTCCTTGTCTGTTATTAATCCACATCCTCTACTGTTCCCACTCTCTGATCATAAGTTGATACTGTTTACTGCTCCTCTGCCTGTGCCACGCCACTCTACTCAAAATAAGAGTATTTCCTTCCATAAAACTCTGTCTGTTGATCCTCTTCTCCTCATCCAGTCTATTTCTTCTGCCTTTCCTGTTGACGCTGCTCCTTCTTCTCTCGAAGTTCATGCTATGTTGTTAAATGAGGCTCTCTCTGAAGCTTCAAATGCACTAGCTCCTCTAAAAACCAAAACTGTGTCCTTTTCCACCCCTGCTCCCTGGTATACCGGTGAGCTCCGTACTATGAAGCAGGTTGGTCGCCGTCTGGAGCGACTTTATAAGAAGTCAAAGCTCACCTTTCATGGTGAGGCTTATAAACAACATACATCTAAATATAGAGACGCCTTACGTACGGCTAAGTCAATTTATCTTTCCAGCCTCATCGATAAACAACATAACACTAACTCCCGTCATCTTTTTTCAACAGTCACCAAGCTCTTTAAACCCCCTGATGAGACTGTAGCTGCTTCTTCTGAACTTTGCAACACATTCTTACATTTCTTTGAATCCAAAATTGCAACCATTAATAGCTCTTTGACAACTGCTACTGCTGCTACCCCTCTTCAATCTTCTCCTTCTACTCTTCCTTCTGGCTCTACATCATTCACTTCCTCTCTTTCTGCCTTTAGAATTGTCGACTCTTCCTTCATTGCTAATATCATAACTACTTCCAAGAACACAACCTGTTCTCTTGATCCACTTCCTACATCCTTAACTAAAGCCAGTCTACCTGTCCTGGTCCCTCACCTCACCATCCTTATTAATTAATCTCTGCTCCTCAGCCAGGTTCCTTCAATCTATAAGATTGCCGCAGTAACTCCTATCCTCAAAAAAACGGGCCTCGACCCATCTGATCTAAATAATTATCGTCCTATCTCTAAACTTCCCTTTCTGTCTAAAGTTCTTGAACGTTGTTGTCAGCCAGCTACAGGAGTACCTTTCTCTCAATAGTCTTTTTGAACCCTTCCAGTCTGGTTTTTGTCCATTCCACAGCACAGAAACAGCTCTAATCAAGGTCACTAATGATCTCCTTGTGTCTGCAGATGCTGGTGCTTTAAACAGTCTGTTATTTCTTACTTAAGTGCTGCCTTTGACACAGTGAGTCATTCCATTCTCCTGTCTAGGCTGCACGAACTGGGAATTGATGGTACTGCCCTCGATTGGTTTACATTCTACCTGACCAATAGGCAGCAGTTTATCACCCTCTTTGGTCACACTTCCTCTACCTCTGTGGTCTCTCAAGGGGTCCCTCAAGGATCTGTCCTTGGACCTCTCCTCTTCATTGTTTATATCCTTCCCCTTGGGCAGATACTTCGTTGTTACAACCTGCATTTTCACTGCTATGCTGATGACACACAGATTTACCTTAACACCAAATCACTTAAAAACCCACCCCTTTCTCACTTAGAGGCCTGCTTGTCTGAAATCAAGAGTTGGATGAAACAGAACTTTCTTATGTCAAATAGCTCCAAAACTGAACTCATTCTCATTGGATCCAAGTCTATCCTTAAGAAAACTCCCACTCTTACTCTTTGTATCGATGGTGTAGCCATATCTCCCTCCCCACTTGTCCGTAATCTACGTGTTATCCTTGATTCAACCCTCTCATTTACTGCTCATATTAACTCCATTGTCAAAATTTCATTTTCCACCTGCGCAATATTGCTAAAATCAGATCATCTCTCTCTCAGTCAGCTGCTGAAATCCTTATTCATGCTTTCATTTCCAGCCGTCTAGACTACTGTAACTCTCTCCTTTTAGGTGTCAACTCTTCCTCCATTCACAAACTTCAGATGGTTCAGAACTCTGCCGCCCGTCTTCTCACACACACTCGTGCACATCACCACATCACCCCTGTCCTCCAGCGTCTCCATTGGCTTCCTGTGCAATATCGTATTCAGTTCAAAATTCTTCTGCTCACCTATAAAGCCCTGAATAACCTCACCCCTTCTTACCTGTCTGATCTTCTTTCTCCCTATACACCCTCTCGCTCTCTCAGGTCATCCTCAGCTGGACTTCTCACCATCCCTCCATCTACCCTCCGAGGTTTTGGTGACAGAGCCTACTCAACATCTGCCCCTAGACTTTGGAACTCTCTCCCATTAGTGGTTAAACAAACCACTTCACTCTCCATATTCAAATCTAATCTGAAATCTTATCTCTTCTCACTTGCCTACAACCTCCCTCATGCTTTCAATGTCTGACTGCCATTGTACAGTGTTCACTCTGTAAATCGCTCTCTTATCTCAGTCTGTTGGTTCTTCTATTTGATCTGTCCACATACTCTCTTGTCTTCCTGTGTTATTGTTGCTCTTGTTGATTGTGCTAAGTGTGTTTTCTATGTACCCTGTACTGTAAGCGTCTTTGGGTCTTTGATAAAGCGCTATATAAAAATAAAGAATTACTATTATTATAAATGTAAAACTCCTATGTAGTATAATAGTAGATTGTATAGTTGTGGGTTGCTATGTTGTTCCAATATGGTTGATAGTTGCTGGGGTGTTACTGTGCATTTGTTTTGATAATTTGCCAGGCTCTGCCTTCTGCTGAATGCTTTAGAATGATTAGAGGAATGAAAGCGTGGGGTTTTGTGCCGCAGTGTGAAGAAGCTGAAGGTGGACGGTGCTGTTGAACGAGTGCTGAAAGTAAAAGGCCTGAAGGTGAGCAGGTCCAGCAGGCCCCGCCCACTGATACTGTCAGCATCACATCCTCTACCTGCTACCTGCCTCTCTCACACTCACACCTGTACCATCACACAGGTAAGCACTGCACCTGTACACTCTGCACACCCTATAAACGGCGCCTCCTCTACTATATAATTATACACTACTATCATTATATAACTGTATATTAATATATTGTAATTGTTTTGTACTTCTGCTGTATAATTACTGTATATATGAGTTTAAATGTTTGTGGAAATGCTTTCTAATGAATTCTGCATTATGGTACTTTAGTTGCATTCCTTGCCTACACAGATGTGCAAATGCACACACAGCTTGTCTTTTGCCTGTAAAAATGAATATGTACTGCCAATAGATTAGGACTCTGGAGCAGATAAATAAATATATAGCTGTTGGCTACATGTCTAATGCCAGACATGAGCTATAGAGGGGTATAAAGCTAAAGAGTTAGGGATTTGAGAATGATTTAGGGATGAGTTGGTGATTTGGGGATTAGAGTGGGGATGAGTTGGAGATTTGGGGATGAGTTAGGGATGAGTTGGGGATTTTGGGGATTAGGGTGGGGATTTAGGGATGAGTTAGGGATGAGATGGGGATGATGTGGGGATGAGGTGGAGTGGTAATCATTATCCAATATTCTGACCTCACTAACTTGAGAACACGTGTGGCTGAATGCAATAAAATCCTCACAACAATGTAAGAGTTCACAATCAAGTAGGAAGCTTTAATTCCCGGGACAGTGTAGACAGTTACTCCAAAATGAGCAGGAATCCATATACTTTTACTTTATTGTATATAGTGTGTTTTTTATTTTATTTTTTTTTAACTCCTCAGCTTAGGTCACACATCAATAAATCCTTCATTATAATTGGCACTGTAAATCACTAAGCTAAATGGAATTCAGATGAGTAGTGTTGAAGATGTGTGATAATTACCGGGCGAGTTCGCTGTCAATCTAAGAACCGGTTTAATGTGAAATATGGGAACTATTCTACAGCTCACATGTAGAAAATGCCTGAGGCAAAGGCTGAATTCCTTTATTATACACATAGAGAATAACATAGAATTACATCTGATATGACTCTGTAACACCTTTTTAGGTTTATTATTCTGTTATCAATCAAAATGCAAATAATTCTGTGAATTATTTGATTATTTGATTGTTTTTTTGGTTTGTGGAGGTTCTATTTTCTCACATTAAACAGTTAAAGCAGTTTTGAGAGTGAATAACTGAAGTGTGAGTTTATGTACAGGGCCTAGTCCTCTGCTAACCGTTTGGTTTTCAGCACATCATTAAGTATTACAGCTGTGGGATTTGTGTTTTCGTAGCTTTGTGGTTAGCATGTTTGCCTATTAGTGCTGGGGTCTGGAGTTTCTGTGTTCTCCCTGTGTCAACACCTCCTCAGGGGTTTCCTCTCACGGTCCAAAAACATGGAGATCAGGTCAATTACTCTAAACTGCCTTATTTTGGTGGGTGTAAATCAGTGCATGACTGCATATAATCAAACTGGCACCCTTTTTACTGGACGAGCAGAAGCACTTAAGTGTGTGGAACACATTAATGATTGGAACACATTATATCAAAGTCAGACTTCAAAAGTACAAACTCCAAACCAAACTGAAAAGTTGGTCCTATTAAACCTAAACTAGGTTGGCTCTACTTCAGCTGTTGGAAACCATTAAAAATGCAAGTAAAAACTGTTGACTAAAGAATAAGGGCAAATACACACATATTTTGTTACATTATTTATACATTTGCAATAAATTTGATCTTAGTTATTTTTGGCACAGTCCTCAAATAAAGCTCTATGTTATTTATAGGAGTTATTTTCTGGTGGTTTAAGATTTAAAGGGGACATGAAACATTTCAGTTTGTACAAGTTTTCTAAGGTATTAAATATAATGGAATTTATTTGGGGGGGATTTTTTTATATAAAATGTTTACACACTAAATTATAATATATTTATGTTTGTTATGTTTGAGCTAGGGCGCCGCCATGTTGCCCGTGCAGCACTGGTGACGTCACGAGGTTGGTTGGTTTAAGATCCCAGGCATATAACTAGAGGAAAAGAGCTTATTGTTTGTCGAGATTATGGATGAAGACGAAGCTGAACTAGGCTAACATGGAGCATACTCAGAGATCTTTCCTGTATAAACCTGAGCAGGACTTTTCAGATGCTTTTCTGAGAGCGAGACGTTTTGGGAGTGTTTATTCTCTCTCTACGTGGAGCCGTGCAGAACCCTGCAGCGCGTCCACAGCAGGTACTACCATCCAGTTAACCAGCTAGTTTATATACATTTAGCTATTTAACATGTAAAGTCCAGAGTCTATTAAGACTGAATGAAACGAACATGATTTAAGTGGATATTGAAACATCCAGGCGCTGTTTGGTTGATAAACCGTTCAGTTTAGAAGTTAGAAAGCTTACTGGGTAGCTTCATCTAGTTAGTGTTAGCTAGTTAGCTAGCGTTGGCTAGCTAGAATAAGATAGCTAGCTAAGTAGCTAACGCTAGCTATGTTATCTTTAAATTGTCATTTTATCTAGATTTTCGGTAACGGTACCTCTCGCTGCTCTGCTGGGTGGGCGTGTTGTTTGGCTGGTGCGGCTCACAGCTGCTGCTTTCATAGTAACGTTACCATCAGTCGGACGGTCTGTACATTCCAGCTGATCAGAGGAAAAATAAAAAACGGAGGAAAAAAGCCTCGGACTTCAGCTTATTTATCCGGCGCTAATGCTCCTGACTCAAACCCCTCTCCTTCACATAGTCCTGGTCTAGAAAGTGCTCGCCACTAACCCCTAGCAGCTAACCGGAGGATTCTCACGCTTCAGCGCTGCGAGCCCCGCTGAAGGTATGAAAGTGAAAGTAAATATTTCTCATTCCTCACCCTATTAAAATTCACTACTCCCAGTATTACTACACACAGGGACAATACAAAAGTGCCCCCCGCTCTGCATTGAGTTTTGGTTTGGATTTTATTATTTATTGAGGAGCTAAATTACAGTATTCTCATAGATCATAGTAGTGAGGCGTGCGAGAACCAACCTCGTGACGTCACTTTCAGCGCTGGGACAAGATGGCGCTGCCCTTACTTAAAAAAATGACATTTAGATTGCTTATTATTTTAATTCCGCTTCACTGACAACTGTTAAACTTATAAAATTTGTTAGAGTGAAAATACATCTTGTGAATTAAACGAAATACTTGAAGTGTTTCATGTCCCCTTTAACAGCAGTGTTTGAAGGGTGCAGATTGTTTTCATACAGCATAGTTCAATTTCCACTGTACAGTTACACAATATTGTACTTGGAAGATAGATTCCACGAGATGGGAAAGGATTAACATTTCTCTGTTTTTACTGTATTTTGTTTGTACTGTAATTTTTTACATTTAACGTCACTGCAGATCAGAAAAGAAAGACCAAACCTGAAAAGATCCTATAGGTCCTAGTTCTTTAACTTGCCAATAGAAGGTTTATGCAATTATCTGAGTTATTTTAGAAAAATGGCTGATTTAGCTTTCAGTTTCAAAGTTTATTTGTAATTTGCACAACAATTCAAGGACATGTGTGCAAGAAAATGCTGATGTGAGGCTTCTGTGCTAACCCTACAGCAAGGTTACATAACAATACAGCAATGTATATACTGAACAGAAAATTATAAATACATATATTAGCATATAGAGGTAAATATAAAAGTGATTCCTCTGAGAGCTCATAATCATTTCAGGAGATCTTTACAGAAAGAGTCTCGGTTTACGCTCTGGATGTGGTTTGTTTTTGAAGGTTCTGTTTGTGGTGAGAACATGATCTAATGAACTCCTTCACTGATTCGAACCGGAGAAACAAGCTACCAGTAATAAAACTTCCTAATAGAAAACCTATAAAACTGGCATCACAGGTTCTGACAACTTGTCCAACACTTAGTATGTAGTGAATAGTGAGTCACGCAGTGCACTGCTGCCTAAATGTTTGGGGGGTTGGACAGCAGAGTTAGGTTTATAATATTTTGTTGTAAAAGACAAACATTATTGACAATATTAGACAAATGGCAGATTAAGTGTATATAACAGTTATAGCTGTTTGTTTAAAATGAATGGGCCATATAGCCTCTGTGACGTGCACAAGAGACAAATAGATTAGACAAATTCAGTTCTGACCTGAAGACTGCACTCAGTAGCACTTTATTTTTGTAATTTTTTAATAAATCAGAGTATCAGTGCTTTACATTTACATTAATTAGACCTTCTGTTGATGTGCTACAAAAATATAGGCTTAATGTGGAACTTCCACTAAGATAACCTCAAACTTAACCCAAAACCTAATCCTAACCCTCAGTCTGGCCCTTTAATCTGAACCTACTCCAGTTAAGCACCATTTACAGATTGCTGTCTGCAGTAGATCATTGGTCTAAACCAGTGTGTTGTAAAACTTCAGATGTTGTGTATTAGAGCTACTGATGTACGAGCAAATGTTTTTTTAGCCACCCCTTCCTTGAGCACAGCTGACTAATGGGGTTGGAATTCAGCTGTGGTTTACCTGGTAGTCTTGGAATTGTGATTGATGCTTGACTACAGATATGTATCTTTGGCTCATTAAATCTTGAAGTCCCACCTTAGCTCATACCTTACTCAGCATTCCATTTGTTTAGCTGTTGGTTGCTTTGGAAATTGGCTCTATTGGAAATCATAAACTCCAAGCATGGTTTATAGGCCTCTTGAGTTGAACATTCACTGCCCACATCCTTATCTAATACAGGGGAAACAAATAAATTTATTGAAGGCTCAGTTCACACAACAGGTGAAAGTGACCCAAATCCTGGATTCAGGGTCTTTGAGTTAGATCACTTCATTAATCTGTAATTAGTTCAGTTTGGTATTTAGAATAAAAACTTAATTCAATTATGTGTTACCAAATAAACTGATTTATTTAGTTTAGTTGGTCCAACAATTATGGCTATAATATATATTTTTTTATTTGCTTATGTGTTGGTCACCTTAAGATGGAATCAAGATCACCATGTTTAAGCAGGATTGAAGGTGATTCCTCTCATGAACAGCCAGCAAATAAAAAGGTTTTGCCCTTCTTTCATGGTTGAAAAGTTAAAGGGACTGTAAAGTCTGTTTCCAGGGCTAGGCGGCCTCCGGCCACCAGAGGGGGAAATAAATGGCTCTTGTAGCCTGGATTTAAAGAGAGAGAAACAAAGAAAGAGCACCTACTGTGTGTTTGGACCATTTCTGTTTTGTTTCTTCATTTTCACAGTCTCCATTAAATCCAGCTTTTCTCTGGAGTGCAAACATATGCTTTCACAGAATAGTGGCAGACTACTTAGACAAGGTTCAAATCACCCAACATTTATTATCAGTTTAACTCAATCTGCTCTCTGTTTTGTCTTCTCTGCTCTTGGGTCTTATTATCAACTATGACGACTATAAGGTAGCTGGTAGCTCAGCCGAGAAGGGTAATGCTGCAGACCACAGACCTAAATGGGCGATGACTTGGGGCATGAGCCTCTCAGTCATGTTTTGCATAAGTTTGCTAAGTAGAACAGAAAATGAACATTTGGATTTGTACTACAGTTCTCAACTAATGAACCTTAGCTAAGATAATTTAGCTGGGCAGTCTTAAATTTACAAGCAGTTTCCTGACATTTATTTCTGGTAAACATGGTATGGTTTAAAGAATGTCTCCTCTGTTTTAGATTGCAACTGCAAAATAATATATGACATGGTTGAGTTAATGATGATCTCTTGACCTGAAATAAAGACAAGGCAACAAGCAAGGCACTTCCGCATACATGAGCAATACTTAACGCCTTTTTCCAAATTCCTTTAAACAGTTGGCTGATGCACAAAATTACAGACAGGTACTTCACACTTTTGATTAGCCAATACAAGAAAGGATTGACAGTTGATCTCTGTTGTACGATTGGCTGATGCACAAAATGATTGACAGTATCCCCACCCAGATGCTACACTTATTGGTTCTCCGGGTTTACAGCTCACCCAATTAGGATTGTGTTGAGACCAATTAGACCTGGGTTTGATTCCTTCTCTGAGCACTTAAAGGGACAAAGCACACAGTATAATCATGGTTGCACTATTAGCCATAGGAATCCAAAGATACTATTCTAAACAGAGAGACCCTCTCTTGCTTTGTAATTATGTATCTCTTTTTGGCCTTCCTCCTGTTTTTGCTGATTCCAATATCTACAATTCCAATTATAATCCACATCTCATAATTCATGTCTCATCTATGGCATCTCTAACTAGTCATGAACTGTTTTTCTGCATCTCAAAGTCAAAGTCAAAGTCAAAGTGGTTTTTATTGTCATTTCAGCTATATACAGAGTACACAGTGAAACGAAACAACGTTCCTCCAAGGACCATGCAAATTATGCATTGTGCAAAAGGGTCCAGGTGAGGTAGTAATTACTCTATTACACAGTGTGCAATAGAGTCCAGTGAGGCAGTAGGGTTTTTAGTGCTTTCCATTTTCTGGGGTAAGTGGGGTAAGAGTGTGTGTGCATGTACAGAAAAACCATCAGTTCAGTCTCTGCAGTCGAGGAGTCTGATGGCTTGGGGGTAGAAGCTGTTGCAGAATCTGGTCGTGCTGGACTGGATGCTGCGGTACCTTCTTCCCGAAGGCAGGAGGGAGAACAGTTCGTGTGAGGGATGGGTGGGGTCATTCACAATGCTGGTTGCTTTGCGGATGCTGCGGGTGGTGTAAATGTCCGTGATGGAGGGGAGAGAGACGCCGATAATCCTCTCAGCTGTCCTCACAATACGCTGGAGGGTCTTGCGGTCAGAGACGGTGCAGGTCCCAAACCAGGCAGTGATGCAGCTGCTCAGGATGCTCTCAATGGTCCCTCTATAGAAGAGTGTGAGGATGGGTGGAGGGAGACGGGCCTTTCTCAGCTTCCGGAGGAAGTAGAGATGCTGCTGGGCTTTCTTGGCTGTAGAGCTGGTGTTCAGGGTCCAGGTGAGGTTATCTGCTAAGTGAACACCAAGGAACTTGGTGCTCTTAACAATCTCCACAGAGGACCCGTCGATGTTGAGTGGAGAGTGGGTGTGTTGTGCTCTCCTGAAGTCAACAACCATTTCCTTTGTCTTGTCCACATTCAGGTGAAGGTTGTTGACTGTACACCAGTCTGTCAGCCGCTGCACCTCCTCTCTGTATGCTGACTCGTCGCCTTTGGTGATGAGACCCAGCACGGTTGTATCATCGGCGAACTTGATAAAGCTGTTAGAACTGTGTTTTGCAGCACAGTCATGAGTCAGCAGGGTGAACAGCAGAGGACTCAGGACACTGCCCTGGGGGGCCCCCGTGTTCAGTGTGATGGTGCTGGAGGGGCTGCCCCCGAACCGGACTGACTGGGGTCTCCCCGTCAGAAAGTCCAGGATCCAGTTGCAGAGGGGAGTGTTGAGGCCGAGCAAGCTTAGCTTCCTGGTGAGGTTCTGTGGGATGATGGTGTTGAATGCTGAACTGAAGTCTATAAACAGCATTCTGATGTAAGTGTCCTTCCACCTGGAATCTCTTCTCCAGGTGGGTGAGGGAGAGATGAAAGGTGGTGGTGATGGCATCGTCCGTGGAGCGATTGGGACGATACGCAAACTGCAGGGGATCCAGTGAAGAGGGCAGTTGTGTCTTGATGTTCCTCATGACTAGCCTCTCGAAGCACTTCATGATGATGGGTGTAAGTGCAACGGGACGGTAGTCATTGAGGCAGGACACTGTGGACTTCTTCGGCACGGGGACGATGGTGGTGGACTTGAGGCACGTTGGGACAGTGGCGCTGCACAGGGAGATCAGGGATGTCAGCTGGTCTGCGCACTCCCTGAGCACTCTGCCGGGGATGTTGTCTGGTCCTGCAGCTTTTCGTGGGTTGACTCTGCGCAGTGTGTTCCTCACATCCACTGCAGTCAGGCACAACACCTGCTCGTCCGGCTTGGGCATGGTCTCCTGAATCTCCTGAATACTAAATCAGTTTCACCTGCATGTAATCTACCCCATCAGTTGTCTTGAGTCTTGTTCATCCATCACACCTGCAGTTTACAGTGTGAACTCTTTAGTCCACGTCAAATGTAGGATTAAAGCGTCAGCACAAGAAATAGTTTTGAATAGCCTCTCAGAGGGCCAACTGCTTGATATTGTGACTGATCCCTTTGAGTGAACCCTCTAGTGGTGAAATAGGGTTAAAAATCTTCTCTTGCTATTGGCAGACACATTTAGATCTCTTTTCAGTTGGAAACCCTCAGACTGTTGTACTGAAGGTCAATCTAAGACGTATACCTTTTTAAAGTACATAAACATGTTGTTCTTGCTTTTGAGAAGCTGAAAACTCTAAATACATTTGTTTCCTTCAGGATTCGTGAACAATGATCTGGTAAACAAGCCCAAACCACGAGAGGAATCATCATGATCTACAGAGCGCTCATCCTGTCAGTTCTCTGGGCAGGTGAGATATCTCAACACTCCATCACATCACATCAAACTAATTTCAATGGAACTCCAGATAGAACCAGAACCAGAACCAGAATCAGATATTTAGGTTAAAGTCATTTAAAAAGATCTAACATGTAAATAGTTACCTAAACATGATGTTGTTGTTTTGATTAGGATGCTGCACAGCTCTGGTCAGTGCACAGGTAAGAACACCTGTCTGTATTTACTTTTAGACGGATTATATTGTTAGACCTCAGAGTATTTAGTTGAAACTATGTTTAAAAAATATATTTTTAATGTCTTTTTAACATCCTACTATAAATCATAAATAATTAAATGTACCACTTTTTACTGCTGATTTTCTTTTAGTGCAATTCAACTCAACCCAACGGTAAGAGTTGTTCATCTTTGTGTTACACTGATGATGAGCACACTGAATTTAGTAATGCCTGATAAAATGTTATAATAAAATATTAATGAAATATTACCACTTATTCCCCTCCTCCAGGAACAACAACAGAACCATGCAATCTGAACAATGGGTATACATGCTTAACCCCTCAATTTTTATACAAATATGTGATCTTAACAAATGCTGTATATATATATATACAGTACCAGTCAAAAGTTTCAACATACCTCTTCTTATTATTATTGTTTACATTATAAATATAAATATATACAGGAACACATTCTAAATTATTATTAATAATTAGTGAACAAAAAGTGTTAATCAAACCAGAATTTGTTTTCTACTTTAGATTCTTCTAAGTATCAGATGTATCAGTTCAGATCTGCAGACTCTTGGTATTTTAATCTCAGTATCTTCATGAGGGAGAGTCACCTGGAATAGTTGTATCAGCGTCTTGAAAAAGTTCCTGGAGGTGCTGAACAATGATTGCTGCAATGGAAGCTCCAGCTCATCCCAATTAAATCATCTCATATCACCATCTCAGTTTATCAGGTTTAGATCAGGAGATTAATGTGGAGGAATAGCACTTTTTTACTGTTTACTTCATAATTCCATATATGTCCCTTAATCGTTTTAATGTCAATATTAATCTACAATGTAGGAAATAAATTAAATAATGAAATAAAGAAACACACTGAATGAGAAGGTGTGTCCAAACTTTTCCCTGGTATTGTATTTATTTATGTAGTTTATAATGTTCTCCCTAATTAAAACAGAACCACCAATTCCACCACCAACAATTCCACTCAAGTTACCTGCAGTCCTGGCAATGTAACATCTGCTAGCTCATGGGTAAGATCTTTCTTTCTCTCTTTCTGTATGTCTCCATCTCTTTCTCCTTTTTTGTGTCTCACTCTCGCTCTGTCTCTCTCTTTTTATATATTAGCACAAGTATGCTGGCAATATATATGTGATATTTTACAAATGATGACTAAGTTCAGCTTAAAGGGGAACAGTCACATTTGGCAATTTGGTTAAAAACAAATTCTGTGGAATCTCCAGTCTTTCTTTTTTTTCACCACTGGTATTCTTCATGAACAAATTAGCCAGTTTGCATGTTTATTTTATTTATTTACCTGACAGTAATTCTGTAGGCGTGTAGTTATGTCTCTCTTTCTGGCTTTCCTCCTGTCTTTGCTGATTCCAACATCTACAATTCCCATAATCCACCTTTCATTGAGGACATTGTGGCATGCCCATCTCTAACTGTTTTTCTGCATCACCTGAGAACTAAATCTGTTTCATCTGCATGTAATCTTCCTGTTTGTATAAATATCCCATCAGTTGTTTTATGTTAGTTACTAGTTGTGTTAGAGTTTAGCCTGTCTGTTCTCAATTGCTCCCTGGATAAAATTGTTTGAATTTTATTTGGGAAAAACTCCACTGTAATTAAATAAGGCTTTAATTCCTTGTTTGATCTTCTATCCTGGATACAAGATGAGATTGAGATGGTTAAATCTGCAGACCAGGCAGGACAAGAACTTTGCTGCTGAAAAATGCTATCAGTTGGACGTTTTGCCAGGAGTTGCAGCAACATGTGTCAGCAGGATGTTCTGCACATATCTCTGAGCTGATAGTGTTCCTCATATCACTAATAGGGGTGACTGACTGTCGTAAATCAAAATGGCAGTTTACAGTGTGAACTCCTTAGTCCATGTCAAAGCCAGGATTGAAGCGTTAGAACAAGGAATAGTTCTGAATAGCTTTTCAGAGGGATGACTGCTTGATATCGTGACTGATCCCCTTAAAACTGTCCTGTTTTACATTTTGCTGTTGAGTAAACCCTCTAATAGTGATGTTAAATCACTCTTATGTACAACGTATTAGACACATTCTATTGATTATGGTAACATGTTTATGTAAGAATGTTTTTTTATTATTGTCTATAACTGTCCTAACAAAGCAGTAACATTTCAGTCGGCACCACTGTTGCATGTTTTAAATGTATATGTGTTTCTATGTTTAGATTTTAAATGCAGTGGACAATATAATGGGGCATTTACACTGTGTGGCAGCAAACACTGCTAGCTACCCCCCAGAAAAATTGGACTCCATACAAACAAATCTTGGACAGATCATTACATCAACTCTAAATGTGCTTTTTGAACTTGTAAGAAAACACATTTAAGTTTTTCTGTTCTTATGAAGTCGCGGAGTGACAATGAATGCAAAGTAACTTTTTTTTAACATTAGTAGCTACATACACCCGTGATAACTGCTATATTGCAGATTTTACTTAGAATTTAACTGGTAATTTTAGTAGTAGTAGTTTCAGAATTGAATTGTATAGTTGCACAATTTTACTAGATACATGATAGTTACAATGTTAACATGTACAATATGTGGAGAAAATATTCAGTTCCTAGATTTTCTGAAGAAAGATGCAAGAATGTTAGCAAAAGTAATGTTAAACAAATAAACAAAATATGTTTATTGGTCCTGTGGAGTTATGTGGTTAACAAGGAAAGATGTAGAAAAAGTTTAAACCGATCAAAATACTGTCCTAACATTAATAATAATTTCAGTTCATTTTTGTTTCAGGGTGTGACTCCATCTCCAAGTGATCTGGCTTCCATGAGTGGAGCTTTAGACACTCTGAGTCCCGAAAACCTGAGAAATGCTGAGTTCATACGGACATGGGTGTGCGTTAGGCTCCTCCCACTGCTGCCAATCATTGATGACAACTTCTTGTCAGAACTGAGTATGAAGGAGTTTACCTGTGAGAGTTACCAGGAAATGTAAGCATATGTAGCAACACATGCAAACACACTGCAACTGTTTACCTGCTAATGATACTATGTTTTACTATCGTAATGGGCTGTGATTTGAAACCTGGGTTAAGGTGAGATTGAACCCAGGCCTCTAGTATAGAACTAATTAGGCGCTCACTAAGTACTGTAA
This sequence comes from Astyanax mexicanus, assembly GCF_023375975.1. Classification (NCBI taxonomy): domain Eukaryota; kingdom Metazoa; phylum Chordata; class Actinopteri; order Characiformes; family Acestrorhamphidae; genus Astyanax; species Astyanax mexicanus. The sequence continues at coordinate 42,323,880 of NC_064428.1, read as the reverse complement.
CAGTATACTGTAGAAGTCAATAGAAAGGTACTCAAAAATGAACATGAACAGGTATAAAAACAAATAAAAAATAAAAAAAAGTTTTGTTTAAAAACCTAATTTAAAATGATACACTCAACAAGGAAACACCTAAAAGTCTTGACCAGTGTTTATACCAAAGTCGATGTGTGTGATACACTGTATCCTTGTACAATTATTCAGATTAGTTTTGGCTTTACACTGAAGTTAAGTAATTTAATGCACTAAATAACTTTACAACATCCTGTCACCTACATGGATGGCAACCTGCTATATGTCACACTGATTGGTTTGTAGAATGTGGTCAGTTTACAGGTGTTTTACTCCAAAATCTGCAGAATAAGAGTATCCCCACATTTCTTTAATTTCTGTTAATACAAAGGATTAAAGGGTGATAACAGCAGAGACAATATTAATCATAATGCTAAACCAAGCGTCCATTCATAGATAAAGTCCCACCCTTCAACAAATAAAAACAATCTGCTTGTGGTTATGCTGGATGAAGTGGAGTGGAGAAGAGTTAGCGTGCTAATGTGAAAATCCTCCAATGATGCAGACATCTGCGCAATATGTTTCTTGTCCATTGTAGAGCCAAACACTACAAACTGTTCATGAGGTTTAATCAGATTTTATCAGTGATGTAAAGTATGTTGTTGAAACGGAAGTCTGACTGTTGGTTAAGAACATTTCAGTCTCTCTACATTCAAACATATAGGAAGCTAGTCTTGTCCATCCATCCATCCATCCATCCATTGTCCACCGCTTATACAAAGTCGGGTCGCGGGGGTGGCAGTTCTTGCAAGGAGCCCCAAACTTCCCTGTCCTGGGCTACATCTTCCAACCCTGACCAGGGCACCATGCGTTTCCATGCCAGAGTGGAGATATAACCTGGTCCTAGATCTGCCCCGTGGTCTCCCCTCAGCTGGATGTGTCAGGGGGAACACGTCCTTAGAAAGGCGCCCTGGTGGCATCCCTATCAGGTACCCAAACCACCTCAACTGGCTCCTTTCAAGGCAAAGAAGCAGCAGAAGGAGCTTCTCTGAGGGAGACCCCAGCCACTCTGAGGAAACCCATTTCAGCAGCTTGTATTCGCGACCTCATTCTTTCGATCACGACCTGTTGCTCATGACCACAGGTGAGAGTAGGAACAAAGATAGACCGGTAGATCAAAAGCTTTGCTTTTATGCTTAACTCCCTTTTCGTCAAAACAGTGCGGTAAAGCGAATGCAATATCGCCCCTCCTGAGGCGAATCTCCGGCCAATCTCACGCTCCATCCTGCCCTCACTTTTTAACAAGACCTCAAGATACTTAAACTCTTGGGGCAAGCACTCATCCCCGCTTTGGAGCTAGTCTTGATATGAGTAGATATATAAATGCCTGGTGGGGTTGCAGAAACAGAGAAATTACTTGCGACTATAATTTTTTGGATGTATGGTTTTAAATTGTACAACTGTGTTTCTAATTTTAATTTCTTTGTTCTATAGTGTCAAAACTCTAAGTGATCAAATCACTCAAATGAGGGAGGAGCTACAAACATCTGTATACACAAATTTCATACTGCCATTCCTCTCCGGAAACACAGGTGACTTTTTATTCTTTAGTCAGAGAAAGTTGCCAATAATCATGATATTAATTAAAAACTTTAATTTTTGTTGTGATTTTAGATACCGGGTGCGTGTCCAGTACTTCTGGAAGTAGGAACTGGCTATTGAAGAACTTTGGCAAGTTCTCCAAGTATGCAACTTTGGAAGAGCTGGACATTCTAAATGCAGATTTCTCCAGTGTGAGTAACAGCAGCCTTGCACCGATTATACACTGCTCGAAGGTTTGACCCTGTCTTTAGGCCACATGCTCTAACGGCTTATTTTGTGTTATGTTTCAGTTTGATTCTTTGGATCTGCTGACCCCAAGCCAAGCAGCTGAACTCACTCTGACCTCTGGACCACTGAACAGCACAAGTCAGATCGACCGAGTGTTTGACAGACTAAAGACTGGAGATGCTTTCAACAACGTGGATGAATTTTTAACAACGCTCTCTGATCTGAAGGTAAGTGGCACGCTTAAACTACCTCAAAATTTGTTGCTCAACAACCCTTGCAATGAGGCGGCATCCATGACTTGACCTGAGATATCATTCCCACCTGTTGCATTGCTTTTCTTCAGGCTGACCTAAGCATTGTCCCAGATGTGAGAGATGTGATGATGAATAGAACCTTCCAGATCATCAGCATCAAGTTTCCACAGTTTGAGACCTCTGACTGGATGGAGTGGTTTGACCTCAAGCTGATCCCTGTCCTTCCCAGTTTCACTGCAGAGATGCTACAGATCACAATCACCAATATAACCTGCACTGACTACCAAGTGATGTGAGTCTGTAGATTCTCAATCGTTTCCCACAAGTTTCCGTGCCGTGGAGTCTTTAATTTGACTAATTTAATGAGTGATACTCTGCTCTCACATGCTGTGAAAATTCATATCTCTCTCTTTTATCTTACCAGTGTTGGGGGACTGAGCAGTGTTTCTGTGAATATGCCAGAGACCAGAAAACAGGAACTTGTGGATGTTCTAGTTGCACACCTGAAGAAATCCTTACAACAATTTAATCAACCACGTATGTTCAAAACAGTCTCTTATGAAAACACTGTATAATTCATTATTTTTTTCCACTTTGTTAATCTGCTTTGATCTAATTCAGGTTGCAGAGAGAACATCCAGACGGTTTCAGACTGGCTCACTGTTAACCTGGGCCAGTTCTCCAACTACATGTCCTACTCTCAGCTGGCAGAACTTAATATTTCCACCAGTGTTATTGACACGACCACAACCGCAAGTGCTACCACCGCAATCGGTACTGACACCACAACTTCTACTGACACTACAATTGCTGATGTTGACACTACCTCCACCCCTGCTTCGAGTTCAGCAACTGACACCACAATTGCTGATGTTGACACTACCACCACCCCAACTTCTATTTCAGCAACTGACAACAAAATTGCTGATGTTGACACTACCACCACCCCAGTTTCTATTTCTGCAACTGACACAACAATTGCTGATGTTGACACTACCACCACCCCAACTTCTATTTCAGCAACTGACACCAAAATTGCTGATGTTGACACTACCACCACCACTAGTTCTAATTCAGCAACTGACACCAAAATTGCTGATGTTGACACTACCACCACCACTAGTTCTAATTCAGCAACTGACACCACAATTGCTGATGTTGACACTACCTCCACCCCAACTTCTATTTCAGCAACTGACACCAAAATTGCTGATGTTGACACTACCACCACCCCAACTTCTATTTCAGCAACTGACACCAAAATTGCTGATGTTGACACTACCACCACCCCAACTTCTATTTCAGCAACTGACACCAAAATTGCTGATGTTGACACTACCACCACCACTAGTTCTAATTCAGCAACTGACACCACAATTGCTGATGTTGACACTACCTCCACCCCTGCTTCTACTTCTGCAACTGACACAACAATTGCTGATGTTGACACTACCACCACCCCAACTTCTATTTCAGCAACTGACACCAAAATTGCTGATGTTGACACCACCATCACCCCAACTTCTATTTCAGCAACTGACACCAAAATTGCTGATGTTGACACTACCTCCACCCCTGCTTCTACTTCTGCAACTGACACAACAATTGCTGATGTTGACACTACCACCACCCCAACTTCTATTTCAGCAACTGACACCAAACTTGCTGATGTTGACACTACAACCACCCCAACTTCTATTTCAGCAACTGACACCAAAATTGCTGATGTTGACACTACCACCACCACTAGTTCTAATTCAGCAACTGACACCACAATTGCTGATGTTGACACTACCTCCACCCCTGCTTCTACTTCTGCAACTGACACAACAATTGCTGATGTTGACACTACCACCACCCCAACTTCTATTTCAGCAACTGACACCAAAATTGCTGATGTTGACACCACCATCACCCCAACTTCTATTTCAGCAACTGACACCAAAATTGCTGATGTTGACACTACCTCCACCCCTGCTTCTACTTCTGCAACTAACACAACAATAGCTGATGTTGACATTGCCACCACCCCTGCTTCCATTACTGCTACTGACACCACCATGACTGAAAGTGACAGCCCTCCCAGTGGTATTGAAACCACCACCGTCACTTCTGTTAATTCCAACACCAATGATGTGAGCATCAATTCTAGTAACACCACCACTACGGACAGCACCTCTTCTGGAATTACCTCTTCAGAGAATGTCATTGTCAGTAATAGTACCATCAACAGTGTGACCTCAGCACTAATCATCTCTTGCCAAGGGGTAGACAGGTGAGCTTTGGTCGTTAGAATTTAAAGAATTACCATCAAAAAATGTCGAGATGTGTGACTTCATATTTTTTTCCACAGTCGTCCACTTGAGACTCAGCTCCAGTCTGGAGATGCATCAGAAGTGCTCTGCAGCTTCACTATCCCTGACTATGCCTGTTCTTCAGTAAGTCTTTCATATGCCAGATTCAAAAGATCTGTGTGGTAGGGTTTATTTTGGTTGTGTTAACCTTTGTATTTTCCTTTTTTTTCAAGGCTCTTGTTCTTTCTTTCAAAAATCTGACCACACTTCTAACGTGCAAACTATCAAGCTCTGAGAAATACTCCAAAGAAATGTGGACGATTTTCTTCCAAAGATTTTCAGCACAGCTGGATGAAGCTCTGGATGCATACTCCAACATGGTAGGTAACTCTGAGTAATAGTGTAATAACCCATCAATATTTGGTTTAAGCTGTACATTTAAAACCTACACTTCCTCCTGCAGACCCTCATTGCCAGTCTGACTGACCCGCATGTTCTTGATGCCATCGGTGAGGTGAAAGTCAACAACTTCACCGACGAACAGCTTACGGATGCTGTTTTTATCAACGAGTGGTTCCAGATCAGGCTCAGACCATTCTTATCCACAGCATCAAATGATTTCCTTTCTCATCTCAGTTCCAAGAAATTTAACTGTCTGAGCTACCAAGTTGTGTAAGTATGGAAAATTAAATATATGATATTAAATGTTCTAAAATTGTTATAAAATTCCACAACTTATAACCTGTTCCATTCTAAATCAGTGTGGAGGCTTTCAGTTCTCAAGAACCTCTAATGAAGAACCAGCAGAAACTTTCGGTCATTACCGATTTCATCATTCCTTTCCTTTCAAGAGCTGACATGTCAGGTACCTAAAACAGTCTACCAGTTGTACCTATATACAAATATTGCTTACAGTTGCAAAAAAAAGACAGTTGGCTGCACTAATGTTCTGATTTCCTTCCTGGCTGTTGTGTTGTGATTTTAGATGCCGGGTGCGTGTCCAGTACTTCTGGAAGTAGGAACTGGCTATTGAAGAACTTTGGCAAGTTCTCCAAGTATGCAACTTTGGAAGAGCTGGACATTCTAAATGCAGATTTCTCCAGTGTGAGTAACAGCAGCCTTGCACCGATTATACACTGCTCCAAGGTTTGACCCTGTCTTTAGGCCACAGGCTCTAACGGCTTATTTTGTGTTATGTTTCAGTTTGATTCTTTGGATCTGCTGACCCCAAGCCAAGCAGCTGAACTCATTCTGACCTCTGGACCACTGAACAGCACAAGTCAGATCGACCGAGTGTTTGACAGACTAAAGACTGGAGATGCTTTCAACAACGTGGATGAATTTTTAACAACGCTCTCTGATCTGAAGGTAAGTGGCACGCTTAAACTACCTCAAATTTGTTGCTCAACAACCCATGCAATGAGGCGGCATCCATGACTTGACCTGAGATATCATTCCCACCTGTTGCATTGCTTTTCTTCAGGCTGACCTAAGCATTGTCCCAGATGTGAGAGATGTGATGATGAATAGAACCTTCCAGATCATCAGCATCAAGTTTTCACAGTTTGAGACCTCTGACTGGATGGAGTGGTTTGACCTCAAGCTGATCCCTGTCCTTCCCAGTTTCACTGCAGAGATGCTACAGATCACAATCACCAATATAACCTGCACTGACTACCAAGTGATGTGAGTCTGTAGATTCTCAATCGTTTCCCGCAAGTTTCCGTGCCATCGACAAGTCAGTTTCTCATCAAACACAATGTTCTTATCTTGCAGTGTTTCAGGAATGAGCAAGGTGTTCTCCGAGATGAGTGCCAGCAGGAGGGAGGAAATAACAGAGGTTTTAGTCAATTTCCTGAAGGAATTTGCTGCACAGCTAAAGACACCAGGTAGATGCCCCTTTGCACACTTTGCAGTTTGCCTCGCAACAGTCATATCTCGGATGTAAGGGCCTCATATTATGACCCAGACATGTGCTTTTGTTTTTATTTGTTGTTGTTCCGTGTTCCAACAGTTTGCCGGAAGGATATCCACAGTGATGCTGACTGGCTGACTACCAACTTGGGTCTGTTCTTGACAACGACACCCTACTCTGTCCTCAAAGACTTCAACATCTCTGGGGTAAGGCGCTCCTTTTCAGCTTCATAAAAACTTGATATAGCCTGCAACATTTGTAGAGCTTTCATCCAAGCTTTGAGGGTGGTGGTTTTGTGCAAAGGACTGCACCGCAATTAGAGGGATACAAAATCCCTTCAGTGCAATTTCCTTTCTCGATTCCCCTTAGGTGGCAGTTCTGGAATCCCTTTCTCCAGCACAGAAAGCAGAGCTGATTCTTGATCCAACCAGTGGGGCTCTAGAGAATGAGACGTTGGTAACGGAGGTGATGATTAGAATCCTGTCATCGTCAGGAGAGGAGCAGCTATATATGTTCTTTGAGACTTTTGCCAACGTCACCAAAAAGGTTAGCTTTTTCTCCTTTTTGAAAAATGAATTTGGTATGAGCCAGCTCTTCAAAACTGCGTAGCCGTCAATTGAGCATTAAAGTTTCTAGAATGATTATTCATTTGATAATTGTTCCCACTGTAGAAAAATATTGACTTCATCAAAAACACAGCTGTGAGAGACACGATCCTGGACGAGACGTTGACTGCTCTTGCACCCAATTTTGTCGTCTTCCAAAAAAGTCAGTTTGAGTTGTGGTTCCAAGAGTATCTTTTTGTTCTACTGGCCAGTTTCCAACCATCGTACCTGGTCCTGATTCCTAAGAACCTCAGCTGTGACTCCTATAAGGCAATGTAAGTGACTGATTCCTGTACCCATACTTAGAACATTTTTTGAAAGATAAAAGTAGAGAAACTGGATGTTGTCTCTTTACCACAGTTTGAAGGGTCTGGATATGAGTCTGAATGTTCTTCCACTGGACCTTGAAGAGGAACTCAGATCAAGCAGAGAAATGATGAGCCAGGCTTTGCCAATAGGTATGAGGGGATCTGAAATTCCATGAAGAGTTGACAGTTTTTTATCTTTGTCCACTCTTCAACTAAGTGATGCATTTTCTTTTCTCCTCTGTAGATTGCAGAGCTCCCTTCCCTGTTGGTGTGGTAAGTAATCCTCTTTAAAGAACTGCACTGTCTTATGACTGTACATGACTAAAGCAACAAAAAAAAATCATGTTTGCTAACATGCTTTATCGCTCTTATTTTCCTCAGTGCAAGAGGACAGTGGTAGATGGTAAGTTAGGAAATGTTTGTCTTCTTAATATTTCTGACCTTGCAGATCATGTGTTGAAAAAGACAAAAAATGCAATTGAGCAGTCAAATATTGTCTTTTTTCATTCATTTATTTTCTTTCTGCAGAACATGTTTGTCAAGGTGTAGGCAGGTAAGTCTTTGTGTTTATAGCTATGAAAATTGTAGATTTCTGAAAAGCATTACAGGTGATGTAATGGAATTATTTTCTCCACAGTCACCTACCTCAGACTCAAGCCTCCTTTGGAAATGACTCTGCACAGCTCTGCAACTTCAGCATCTATGAATACGCCTGTTCATCAGTAAGGACTCTGTGAATAAGTTGTAAAACGTCTCTTAGTGTTCATCTGTTACGCAGCATGTGGTCAGTTGTGCAACTGAATAAACGCCTCTTTTTGCCATTGCTTAACTGTTGCTGTTGTTGTGTTTGAAGGTTGAAGCTCTGACCTCCAATGACCTGGTCACTATAATGACATGTAATCTGGCGAGCGGCAAGGACTACAGCAGGGTCACTTGGAAGCTTTTCTTCCAAAAGTTTGAAGCACCTCTGGAGGAAGCCTTGAATGCGTTCTCCAACATGGTAAGTAATTAAGAGTTGTAGTGCAATGACAGGGAAATATTAGTTTGGAACCATGCTTTGAAACATCCACTTCCTCTTGCAGACCCTCATCGCCAGTCTGACCGACCCGCATGTTCTCGATGCCATCGGAGAGGTGAAAGTCAACAACTTCACCGAGGAACAGCTTGCGGATGCTGTTTTCATCAACGAGTGGTTCCAGATCAGGCTCAGACCATTCTTGTCAACAGTTTCCTCTGACTTCCTCTCCTGTCTCAGTTCCAAGAAATTCAGCTGTCAGACCTTCCAAGTTGTGTAAGTATGAAAAGTAGAATTTTGAGACTACACAGTTGGGATGTATGGCATGAAGTTTGGGGACAATAACCATAGACCCATAACAACGCCTGATCTCTTCTCATCCAATTTAGGGTGGAGGCTCTTAGCAGTCAAGATGAGCTCATGGAAGAAGAGCAGAAATGGTCCATCTTTAGTTATTTCATCTATCCTTTCATCACAAGAAATGACCTGTCAGGTACTTAGAGAAATTCTGCTTCAACACATGAACACTGCGCTCCCATCTGCAGCATCTTTTATCTCCTTGTGACTTCAACACTTCAACTGCTGGTCAACTGCATTCAATAAACCATGATTTCAATGGAATGTTCTGATTTCCTTCCTGGCTGTTGTGTTGTGATTTTAGATGCCGGGTGCGTGTCCAGTACTTCTGGAAGTAGGAACTGGCTATTGAAGAACTTTGGCAAGTTCTCCAAGTATGCAACTTTGGAAGAGCTTGACATTCTAAATGCAGATTTCTCCAGTGTGAGTAACAGCAGCCTTGCACCGATTATACACTGCTCGAAGGTTTGACCCTGTCTTTAGGCCACAGGCTCTAACGGCTTATTTTGTGTTATGTTTCAGTTTGATTCTTTGGATCTGCTGACCCCAAGCCAAGCAGCTGAACTCACTCTGACCTCTGGACCACTGAACAGCACAAGTCAGATCGACCGAGTGTTTGACAGACTAAAGACTGGAGATGCTTTCAACAACGTGGATGAATTTTTAACAACGCTCTCTGATCTGAAGGTAAGTGGCATGCTTAAACTACCTCAAAATTTGTTGCTCAACAACCCATGCAATGAGGCGGCATCCATGACTTGAGAACTGAGATATCATTCCCACCTGTTGCATTGCTTTTCTTCAGGCTGACCTAAGCATTGTCCCAGATGTGAGAGATGTGATGATGAATAGAACCTTCCAGATCATCAGCATCAAGTTTTCACAGTTTGAGACCTCTGACTGGATGGAGTGGTTTGACCTCAAGCTGATCCCTGTCCTTCCCAGTTTCACTGCAGAGATGCTACAGATCACAATCACCAATATAACCTGCACTGACTACCAAGTGATGTGAGTCTGTAGATTCTCAATCGTTTCCCGCAAGTTTCCGTGCCATCGACAAGTCAGCTTCTCATCAAACACAATGTTCTTATCTTGCAGTGTTTCAGGAATGAGCAAGGTGTTCTCCAAGATGAGTGCCAGCAGGAGGGAGGAAATAACAGAGGTTTTAGTCAATTTCCTGAAGGATTTTGCTGCACAGCTAAAGACACCAGGTAGATGCCCCTTTGCACACTTTGCAGTTTGCCTCGCAACAGTCTTATCTCGGATGTAAGGGCCTCATATTATGACCCAGACATGTGCTTTTGTTTTTATTTGTTGTTGTTCCGTGTTCCAACAGTTTGCCGGAAGGATATCCACAGTGATGCTGACTGGCTGACTACCAACTTGGGTCTGTTCTTGACAACGACACCCTACTCTGGCCTCAAAGACTTCAACATCTCTGGGGTAAGGCGCTCCTTTTCAGCTTCATACAAACTTGATATAGCCTGCAACATTTGTAGAGCTTTCATCCAAGCTTTGAGGGTGGTGGTTTTGTGCAAAGGACTGCACCGCAATTAGAGGGATACAAAATCCCTTCAGTGCAATTCCTCTCTCGATTCCCCTTAGGTGGCAGTTCTGGAATCCCTTTCTCCAGCACAGAAAGCAGAGCTGATTCTTGATCCAACCAGTGGGGCTCTAGAGAATGAGACGTTGGTAACGGAGGTGATGATTAGAATCCTGTCATCGTCAGGAGAGGAGCAGCTATATATGTTCTTTGAGACTTTCGCCAACGTCACCAAAAAGGTTAGCTTTTTCTCCTTTTTGAAAAATGAATTTGGTATGAGCCAGCTCTTCAAAACTGCGTAGCCGTCAATTGAGCATTAAAGTTTCTAGAATGATTATTCATTTGATAATTGTTCCCACTGTAGAAAAATATTGACTTCATCAAAAACACAGCTGTGAGAGACACGATCCTGGACGAGACGTTGACTGCTCTTGCACCCAATTTTGTCGTCTTCCAAAAAAGTCAGTTTGAGTTGTGGTTCCAAGAGCATCTTTTTGTTCTACTGGCCAGTTTCCAACCATCGTACCTGGTCCTGATTCCTAAGAACCTCAGCTGTGACTCCTATAAGGCAATGTAAGTGACTGATTCCTGTACCCATACTTGGAACATTTTTTGAAAGATAAAAGTAGAGAAACTGGATGTTGTCTCTTTACCACAGTTTGAAGGGTCTGGATATGAGTCTGAATGTTCTTCCACTGGACCTTGAAGAGGAACTCAGATCAAGCAGAGAAATGATGAGCCAGGCTTTGCCAAAAGGTATGTGGGGATCTGAAATTCCATGAAGAGTTGACAGTTTTTTATCTTTGTCCTCTCTTCAACTAAGTGATGCATTTTCTTTTCTCCTCTGTAGATTGCAGAGCTCCCTTCCCTGTTGGTGTGGTAAGTAATCCTCTTTAAAGAACTGCACTGTCTTATTACTGTACATGACTAAAGCAACAAAAAAAATCATGTTTGCTAACATGCTTTATCGCTCTTATTTTCCTCAGTGCAAGAGGACAGTGGTAGATGGTAAGTTAGGAAATGTTTGTCTTCTTAATATTTCTGACCTTGCAGATCATGTGTTGAAAAAGACAAAAAATGCAATTGAGCAGTCAAATATTGTCTTTTTTCATTCATTTATTTTCTTTCTGCAGAACATGTTTGTCAAGGTGTAGGCAGGTAAGTCTTTGTGTTTATAACTATGAAAATTGTAGATTTCTGAAAAGCATTACAGGTGATGTAATGGAATTATTTTCTCCACAGTCACCTACCTCAGACTCAAGCCTCCTTTGGAAATGACTCTGCACAGCTCTGCAACTTCAGCATCTATGAATACGCCTGTTCATCAGTAAGGACTCTGTGAATAAGTTGTAAAACGTCTCTTAGTGTTCATCTGTTACGCAGCATGTGGTCAGTTGTGCAACCGAATAAACGCCTCTTTTTGCCATTGCTTAACTGTTGCTGTTGTTGTGTTTGAAGGTTGAAGCTATGACCTCCAATGACCTGGTCACTATAATGACATGTAATCTGGCGAGCGGCAAGGACTACAGCAGGATCACTTGGAAGGTTTTCTTCCAAAAGTTTGAAGCACCTCTGGAGGAAGCCTTGAATGCGTTCTCCAACATGGTAAGTAATTAAGAGTTGTAGTGCAATGACGGGGAAATATTAATTTGGAACCATGCTTTGAAACATCCACTTCCTCTTGCAGACCCTCATCGCCAGTCTGACCGACCCGCATGTTCTCGATGCCATTGTTGAAGTGAAAGTCAACAACTTCACCGAGGAACAGCTTGCGGACGCTGTTTTCATCAACGAGTGGTTCCAGATCAGGCTCAGACCATTCTTGCCAACAGTTTCCTCTGACTTCCTCTCCTGTCTCAGTTCCAAGAAATTCAGCTGTCAGACCTTCCAAGTTGTGTAAGTATGGAAAGTAGAATTTTGAGACTACACAGTTGGGACGTATGGCATGAAGTTTGGGGACAATAACCATAGACCCATAACAACGCCTGATCTCTTCTCATCCAATTTAGGGTGGAGGCTCTTAGCAGTCAAGATAAGCTCATGGAAGAAGAGCAGAAATGGTCCATCTTTAGTTATTTCATCTTTCCTTTCATCACAAGAAATGACCTGTCAGGTACTTAGAGAAATTCTGCTTCAACACATGAACACTGCACTCCCATCTGCAGCATCTTTTATCTCCTTGTGACTTCAACACTTCAACTGCTGGTCAACTGCATTCAATAAACCATGATTTCAATGGAATGTTCTGATTTCCTTCCTGGCTGTTGTGTTGTGATTTTAGATGCCGGGTGCGTGTCCAGTACTTCTGGAAGTAGGAACTGGCTATTGAAGAACTTTGGCAAGTTCTCCAAGTATGCAACTTTGGAAGAGCTGGACATTCTAAATGCAGATTTCTCCAGTGTGAGTAACAGCAGCCTTGCACCGATTATACACTGCTCCAAGGTTTGACTCCGTCTTTAGGCCACAGGCTCTAACGGCTTATTTTGTGTTATGTTTCAGTTTGATTCTTTGGATCTGCTGACCCCAAGCCAAGCAGCTGAACTCACTCTGACCTCTGGACCACTGAACAGCACAAGTCAGATCGACCGAGTGTTTGACCGACTAAAGACTGGAGATGCTTTCAACAACGTGGATGAATTTTTAACAACGCTCTCTGATCTGAAGGTAAGTGGCACGCTTAAACTACCTCAAAATTTGTTGCTCAACAACCCTGGCAATGAGGCGGCATCCATGACTTGACCTGAGATATCATTCCCACCTGTTGCATTGCTTTTCTTCAGGCTTATCTAAGCATTGTCCCAGCTGTGAGAGATGTGATGATGAATAGAACCTTCCAGATCATCAGCATCAAGTTTTCACAGTTTGAGACCTCTGACTGGATGGAGTGGTTTGACCTCAAGCTGATCTCTGTCCTTCCCAGTTTCACTGCAGAGATGCTACAGATCACAATCACCAATATAACCTGCACTGACTACCAAGTGATGTGAGTCTGTAGATTCTCAATCGTTTCCCGCAAGTTTCCGTGCCATCGACAAGTCAGTTTCTCATCAAACACAATGTTCCTATGTTGCAGTGTTTCAGGAATGAGCAAGGTGTTCTCCGAGATGAGTGCCAGCAGGAGGGAGGAAATAACAGAGGTTTTAGTCAATTTCCTGAAGGAATTTGCTGCACAGCTAAAGATACCAGGTAGATGCCCCTTTGCACACTTTTCAGTTTGCCTCGCAACAGTCTTATCTCGAATGAAAGGGCCTCATATTATGACCCAGACATGTGCTTTTCTTTTTATTTGTTGTTGTTCCGTGTTCCAACAGTTTGCCGGAAGGATATCCACAGTGATGCTGACTGGCTGACTACCAACTTGGGTCTGTTCTTGACAACGACACCCTACTCTGTCCTCAAAGACTTCAACATCTCTGGGGTAAGGCACTCCTTTTCAGCTTCATAAAAACTTGATATAGCCTGCAACATTTGTAGAGCTTTCATCCAAGCTTTGAGGGTGGTGGTTTTGTGCAAAGGACTGCACCGCAATTAGAGGGATACAAAATCCCTTCAGTGCAATTTCCTTTATCGATTCCCCTTAGGTGGCAGTTCTGGAATCCCTTTCTCCAGCACAGAAAGCAGAGCTGATTCTTGATCCAACCAGTGGGGCTCTAGAGAATGAGACGTTGGTAACGGAGGTGATGATTAGAATCCTGTCATCGTCAGGAGAGGAGCAGCTCTATATGTTCTTTGAGACTTTCGCCAACGTCACCAAAAAGGTTAGCTTTTTCTCCTTTTTGAAAAATGAATTTGGTATGAGCCAGCTCTTCAAAACTGCGTAGCCGTCAATTGAGCATTAAAGTTTCTAGAATGATTATTCATTTGATAATTGTTCCCACTGTAGAAAAATATTGACTTCATCAAAAACACAGCTGTGAGAGACACGATCCTGGACGAGACGTTGACTGCTCTTGCACCCAATTTTGTCGTCTTCCAAAAAAGTCAGTTTGAGTTGTGGTTCCAAGAGTATCTTTTTGTTCTACTGGCCAGTTTCCAACCATCGTACCTGGTCCTGATTCCTAAGAACCTCAGCTGTGACTCCTATAAGGCAATGTAAGTGACTGATTCCTGTACCCATACTTGGAACATTTTTTGAAAGATAAAAGTAGAGAAACTGGATGTTGTCTCTTTACCACAGTTTGAAGGGTCTGGATATGAGTCTGAATGTTCTTCCACTGGACCTTGAAGAGGAACTCAGATCAAGCAGAGAAATGATGAGCCAGGCTTTGCCAAAAGGTATGTGGGGATCTGACATTCCGTGTAGAGTTGACAGTTTTTTATCTTTGTCCTCTCTTCAACTAAGTGATGCATTTTCTTTTCTCCTCTGTAGATTGCAGAGCTCCCTTCCCTGTTGGTGTGGTAAGTAATCCTCTTTAAGGAACTGCACTGTCTTATGACTGTACATGACTAAAGCAACAAAAAAAATCATGTTTGCTAACATGCTTTATCGCTCTTATTTTCCTCAGTGCAAGAGGACAGTGGTAGATGGTAAGTTAGGAAATGTTTGTCTTCTTAATATTTCTGACCTTGCAGATCATGTGTTGAAAAAGACAAAAATGCAATTGAGCAGTCAAATATTGTCTTTTTTCATTCATTTATTTTCTTTCTGCAGAACATGTTTGTCAAGGTGTAGGCAGGTAAGTCTTTGTGTTTATAACTATGAAAATTGTAGATTTCTGAAAAGCATTACAGGTGATGTAATGGAATTATTTTCTCCACAGTCGCCTACCTCAGACTCAAGCCTCCTTTGGAAATGACTCTGCACAGCTCTGCAACTTCAGCATCTATGAATACGCCTGTTCATCAGTAAGGACTCTGTGAATAAGTTGTAAAACGTCTCTTAGTGTTCATCTGTTACGCAGCATGTGGTCAGTTGTGCAACTGAATAAACGCCTCTTTTTGCCATTGCTTAACTGTTGCTGTTGTTGTGTTTGAAGGTTGAAGCTCTGACCTCCAATGACCTGGTCACTATAATGACATGTAATCTGGCGAGCGGCAAGGACTACAGCAGGATCACTTGGAAGCTTTTCTTCCAAAAGTTTGAAGCACCACTGGAGGAAGCTTTGGATGCGTTCTCCAACATGGTGAGTAATTAAGAGTTGTAGAGCAATGACGGGGAAATATTAATTTGGAACCATGCTTTGAAACATCCACTTCCTCTTGCAGACCCTCATCGCCAGTCTGACCAACCCGCATGTTCTCGATGCCATCAAAGAGGTGAAAGTCAACAACTTCACTGAGGAACAGCTTGCGGACGCTGTTTTCATCAACGAGTGGTTCCAGATCAGGCTCAGACCATTCTTGTCAACAGTTTCCTCTGACTTCCTCTCCTGTCTCAGTTCCAAGAAATTCAGCTGTCAGACCTTCCAAGTTGTGTAAGTATGGAAAGTAGAATTTTGAGACTACACAGTTGGGACGTATGGCATGAAGTTTGGGGACAATAACCATAGACCCATAACAACGCCTGGTCTCTTCTCATCCAATTTAGGGTGGAGGCTCTTAGCAGTCAAGATAAGCTCATGGAAGAAGAGCAGAAATGGTCCATCTTTAGTTATTTCATCTTTCCTTTCATCACAAGAAATGACCTGTCAGGTACTTAGAGAAATTCTGCTTCAACACATGAACACTGCGCTCCCATCTACAGCATCTTTTATCTCCTTGTGACTTCAAAACTTCAACTGCTGGTCAACTGCATTCAATAAACCATGATTTCAATGGAATGTTCTGATTTCCTTCCTGGCTGTTGTGTTGTGATTTTAGATGCCGGGTGCGTGTCCAGTACTTCTGGAAGTAGGAGCTGGCTATTGAAGAACTTTGGCAAGTTCTCCAAGTATGCAACTTTGGAAGAGCTGGACATTCTAAATGCAGATTTCTCCAGTGTGAGTAACAGCAGCCTTGCACCGATTATACACTGCTCGAAGGTTTGACCCTGTCTTTAGGCCACAGGCTCTAACGGCTTATTTTGTGTTATGTTTCAGTTTGATTCTTTGGATCTGCTGACCCCAAGCCAAGCAGCTGAACTCACTCTGACCTCTGGACCACTGAACAGCACAAGTCAGATCGACCGAGTGTTTGACCGACTAAAGACTGGAGATGCTTTCAACAACGTGGATGAATTTTTAACAATGCTCTCTGATCTGAAGGTAAGTGGCACGCTTAAACTACCCCAAAATTTGTTGCTCAACAACCCTTGCAATGAGGCAGCATCCATGACTTGACCTGAGATATCATTCCCACCTGTTGCATTGCTTTTCTTCAGGCTGACCTAAGCATTGTCCCAGCTGTGAGAGATGTGATGATGAATAGAACCTTCCAGATCATCAGCATCAAGTTTCCACAGTTTGAGACCTCTGACTGGATGGAGTGGTTTGACCTCAAGCTGATCCCTGTCCTTCCCAGTTTCACTGCAGAGATGCTACAGATCACAATCACCAATATAACCTGCACTGACTACCAAGTGATGTGAGTCTGTAGATTCTCAATCGTTTCCCGCAAGTTTCCGTACCATCGACAAGTCAGTTTCTCATCAAACACAATGTTCTTATCTTGCAGTGTTTCAGGAATGAGCAAGGTGTTCTCCGAGATGAGTGCCAGCAGGAGGGAGGAAATAACAGAGGTTTTAGTCAATTTCCTGAAGGAATTTGCTGCACAGCTAAAGACACCAGGTAGATGCCCCTTTGCACACTTTGCAGTTTGCCTCGCAACAGTCATATCTCGGATGTAAGGGCCTCATATTATGACCCAGACATGTGCTTTTCTTTTTATTTGTTGTTGTTCCATGTTCCAACAGTTTGCCGGAAGGATATCCACAGTGATGCTGACTGGCTGACTACCAACTTGGGTCTGTTCTTGACAACGACACCCTACTCTGTCCTCAAAGACTTCAACATCTCTAGGGTAAGGCGCTCCTTTTCAGCTTCATAAAAACTTGATATAGCCTGCAACATTTGTAGAGCTTTCATCCAAGCTTTGAGGGTGGTGGTTTTGTGCAAAGGACTGCACCGCAATTAGAGGGATACAAAATCCCTTCAGTGCAATTTCCTTTCTCGATTCCCCTTAGGTGGCAGTTCTGGAATCCCTTTCTCCAGCACAGAAAGCAGAGCTGATTCTTGATCCAACCAGTGGGGCTCTAGAGAATGAGACGTTGGTAACGGAGGTGATGATTAGAATCCTGTCATCGTCAGGAGAGGAGCAGCTCTATATGTTCTTTGAGACTTTCGCCAACGTCACCAAAAAGGTTAGCTTTTTCTCCTTTTTGAAAAATGAATTTGGTATGAGCCAGCTCTTCGAAACTGCGTAGCCGTCAATTGAGCATTAAAGTTTCTAGAATGATTATTCATTTGATAATTGTTCCCACTGTAGAAAAATATTGACTTCATCAAAAACACAGCTGTGAGAGACACGATCCTGGACGAGACGTTGACTGCTCTTGCACCCAATTTTGTCGTCTTCCAAAAAAGTCAGTTTGAGTTGTGGTTCCAAGAGTATATTTTTGTTCTACTGGCCAGTTTCCAACCATCGTACCTGGTCCTGATTCCTAAGAACCTCAGCTGTGACTCCTATAAGGCAATGTAAGTGACTGATTCCTGTCCCCATACTTGGAACATTTTTTGAAAGATAAAAGTAGAGAAACTGGATGTTGTCTCTTTACCACAGTTTGAAGGGTCTGGATATGAGTCTGAATGTTCTTCCACTGGACCTTGAAGAGGAACTCAGATCAAGCAGAGAAATGATGAGCCATGCTTTGCCAAAAGGTATGTGGGGATCTGAAATTCCATGAAGAGTTGACAGTTTTTTATCTTTGTCCTCTCTTCAACTAAGTGATGCATTTTCTTTTCTCCTCTGTAGATTGCAGAGCTCCCTTCCCTGTTGGTGTGGTAAGTAATCCTCTTTAAAGAGCTGCACTGTCTTATGACTGTACATGACTAAAGCAACAAAAAAAAATCATGTTTGCTAACATGCTTTATCGCTCTTATTTTCCTCAGTGCAAGAGGACAGTGGTAGATGGTAAGTTAGGAAATGTTTGTCTTCTTAATATTTCTGACCTTGCAGATCATGTGTTGAAAAAGACAAAAAATGCAATTGAGCAGTCAAATATTGTCTTGTTTCATTCATTTATTTTCTTTCTGCAGAACATGTTTGTCAAGGTGTAGGCAGGTAAGTCTTTGTGTTTATAACTATGAAAATTGTAGATTTCTGAAAAGCATTACAGGTGATGTAATGGAATTATTTTCTCCACAGTCACCTACCTCAGACTCAAGCCTCCTTTGGAAATGACTCTGCACAGCTCTGCAACTTCAGCATCTATGAATACGCCTGTTCATCAGTAAGGACTCTGTGAATAAGTTGTAAAACGTCTCTTAGTGTTCATCTGTTACGCAGCATGTGGTCAGTTGTGCAACCGAGTAAACGCCTCTTTTTGCCATTGCTTAACTGTTGCTGTTGTTGTGTTTGAAGGTTGAAGCTCTGACCTCCAATGACCTGGTCACTATAATGACATGTAATCTGGCAAGCGGCAAGAACTACAGCAGGGTCACTTGGAAGCTTTTCTTCCAAAAGTTTGAAGCACCTCTGGACGAAGCCTTGAATGCGTTCTCCAACATGGTAAGTAATTAAGAGTTGTAGTGCAATGACGGGGAAATATTAGTTTGGAACCATGCTTTGAAACATCCACTTCCTCTTGCAGACCCTCATCGCCAGTCTGACCAACCCGCATGTTCTCGATGCCATCGGAGAGGTGAAAGTCAACAACTTCACTGAGGAACAGCTTGCGGATGCTGTTTTTATCAACGAGTGGTTCCAGATCAGGCTCAGACCATTCTTGTCAACAGTTTCCTCTGACTTCCTCTCCTGTCTCAGTTCCAAGAAATTCAGCTGTCAGACCTTCCAAGTTGTGTAAGTATGGAAAGTAGAATTTTGAGACTACACAGTTGGGACGTATGGCATGAAGTTTGGGGACAATAGCCATAGACCCATAACAACGCCTGATCTCTTCTTATCCAATTTAGGGTGGAGGCTCTTAGCAGTCAAGATAAGCTCATGGAAGAAGAGCAGAAATGGTCCATCTTTAGTTATTTCATCTATCCTTTCATCACAAGAAATGACCTGTCAGGTACTTAGAGAAATTCTGCTTCAACACATGAACACTGCGCTCCCATCTGCAGCATCTTTTATCTCCTTGTGACTTCAAAACTTCAACTGCTGGTCAACTGCATTCAATAAACCATGATTTCAATGGAATGTTCTGATTTCCTTCCTGGCTGTTGTATTGTGATTTTAGATGCCGGGTGCGTGTCCAGTACTTCTGGAAGTAGGAGCTGGCTATTGAAGAACTTTGGCAAGTTCTCCAAGTATGCAACTTTGGAAGAGCTGGACATTCTAAATGCAGATTTCTCCAGTGTGAGTAACAGCAGCCTTGCACCGATTATACACTGCTTGAAGGTTTGACCCTGTCTTTAGGCCACAGGCTCTAACGGCTTATTTTGTGTTATGTTTCAGTTTGATTCTTTGGATCTGCTGACCCCAAGCCAAGCAGCTGAACTCACTCTGACCTCTGGACCACTGAACAGCACAAGTCAGATCGACCGAGTGTTTGACCGACTAAAGACTGGAGATGCTTTCAACAACGTGGATGAATTTTTAACAACGCTCTCTGATCTGAAGGTAAGTGGCACGCTTAAACTACCTCAAAATTTGTTGCTCAACAACCCTTGCAATGAGGCGGCATCCATGACTTGACCTGAGATATCATTCCCACCTGTTGCATTGCTTTTCTTCAGGCTGACCTAAGCATTGTCCCAGCTGTGAGAGATGTGATGATGAATAGAACCTTCCAGATCATCAGCATCAAGTTTTCACAGTTTGAGACCTCTGACTGGATGGAGTGGTTTGACCTCAAGCTGATCCCTGTCCTTCCCAGTTTCACTGCAGAGATGCTACAGATCACAATCACCAATATAACCTGCACTGACTACCAAGTGATGTGAGTCTGTAGATTCTCAATCGTTTCCCGCAAGTTTCCGTGCCATCGACAAGTCAGTTTCTCATCAAACACAATGTTCCTATCTTGCAGTGTTTCAGGAATGAGCAAGGTGTTCTCCGAGATGAGTGCCAGCAGGAGGGAGGAAATAACAGAGGTTTTAGTCAATTTCCTGAAGGAATTTGCTGCACAGCTAAAGACACCAGGTAGATGCCCCTTTGCACACTTTGCAGTTTGCCTCGCAACAGTCATATCTCGGATGTAAGGGCCTCATATTATGACCCAGACATGTGCTTTTCTTTTTATTTGTTGTTGTTCCGTGTTCCAACAGTTTGCCGGAAGGATATCCACAGTGATGCTGACTGGCTGACTACCAACTTGGGTCTGTTCTTGACAACGACACCCTACTCTGTCCTCAAAGACTTCAACATCTCTGGGGTAAGGCGCTCCTTTTCAGCTTCATAAAAACTTGATATAGCCTGCAACATTTGTAGAGCTTTCATCCAAGCTTTGAGGGTGGTGGTTTTGTGCAAAGGACTGCACCGCAATTAGAGGGATACAAAATCCCTTCAGTGCAATTTCCTTTCTCGATTCCCCTTAGGTGGCAGTTCTGGAATCCCTTTCTCCAGCACAGAAAGCAGAGCTGATTCTTGATCCAACCAGTGGGGCTCTAGAGAATGAGACGTTGGTAACGGAGGTAATGATTAGAATCCTGTCAACGTCAGGAGAGGAGCAGCTCTATATGTTCTTTGAGACTTTCGCCAACGTCTCCAAAAAGGTTAGCTTTTTCTTCTTTTTGAAAAATGAATTTGGTATGAGCCAGCTCTTCAAAACTGCGGAGCCGTCAATTGAGCATTAAAGTTTCTAGAATGATTATTCATTTGATAATTGTTCCCACTGTAGAAAAATATTGACTTCATCAAAAACACAGCTGTGAGAGACACGATCCTGGACGAGACGTTGACTGCTCTTGCACCCAATTTTGTCGTCTTCCAAAAAAGTCAGTTTGAGTTGTGGTTCCAAGAGTATCTTTTTGTTCTACTGGCCAGTTTCCAACCATCGTACCTGGTCCTGATTCCTAAGAACCTCAGCTGTGACTCCTATAAGGCAATGTAAGTGACTGATTCCTGTACCCATACTTGGAACATTTTTTGAAAGATAAAAGTAGAGAAACTGGATGTTGTCTCTTTACCACAGTTTGAAGGGTCTGGATATGAGTCTGAATGTTCTTCCACTGGACCTTGAAGAGGAACTCAGATCAAGCAGAGAAATGATGAGCCAGGCTTTGCCAAAAGGTATGTGGGGATCTGAAATTCCATGAAGAGTTGACAGTTTTTTATCTTTGTCCTCTCTTCAACTAAGTGATGCATTTTCTTTTCTCCTCTGTAGATTGCAGAGCTCCCTTCCCTGTTGGTGTGGTAAGTAATCCTCTTTAAGGAACTGCACTGTCTTATGACTGTACATGACTAAAGCAACAAAAAAAAATCATGTTTGCTAACATGCTTTATCGCTCTTATTTTCCTCAGTGCAAGAGGACAGTGGTAGATGGTAAGTTAGGAAATGTTTGTCTTCTTAATATTTCTGACCTTGCAGATCATGTGTTGAAAAAGACAAAAAATGCAATTGAGCAGTCAAATATTGTCTTTTTTCATTCATTTATTTTCTTTCTGCAGAACATGTTTGTCAAGGTGTAGGCAGGTAAGTCTTTGTGTTTATAACTATGAAAATTGTAGATTTCTGAAAAGCATTACAGGTGATGTAATGGAATTATTTTCTCCACAGTCACCTACCTCAGACTCAAGCCTCCTTTGGAAATGTCTCTGCACAGCTCTGCAACTTCAGCATCTATGAATACGCCTGTTCATCAGTAAGGACTCTGTGAATAAGTTGTAAAACGTCTCTTAGTGTTCATCTGTTACGCAGCATGTGGTCAGTTGTGCAACCGAGTAAACGCCTCTTTTTGCCATTGCTTAACTGTTGCTGTTGTTGTGTTTGAAGGTTGAAGCTCTGACCTCCAATGACCTGGTCACTATAATGACATGTAATCTGGCGAGCGGCAAGAACTACAGCAGGGTCACTTGGAAGCTTTTCTTCCAAAAGTTTGAAGCACCTCTGGAGGAAGCCTTGAATGCGTTCTCCAACATGGTAAGTAATTAAGAGTTGTAGTGCAATGACAGGGAAATATTAGTTTGGAACCATGCTTTGAAACATCCACTTCCTCTTGCAGACCCTCATCGCCAGTCTGACCGACCCGCATGTTCTCGATGCCATTGGTGAGGTGAAAGTCAACAACTTCACCGAGGAACAGCTTGCGGAGGCTGTTTTCATCAACGAGTGGTTCCAGATCAGGCTCAGACCATTCTTGTCAACAGTTTCCTCTGACTTCCTCTCCTGTCTCAGTTCCAAGAAATTCAGCTGTCAGACCTTCCAAGTTGTGTAAGTATGGAAAGTAGAATTTTGAGACTACACAGTTGGGACGTATGGCATGAAGTTTGGGGACAATAGCCATAGACCCATAACAACGCCTGATCTCTTCTCATCCAATTTAGGGTGGAGGCTCTTAGCAGTCAAGATAAGCTCATGGAAGAAGAGCAGAAATGGTCCATCTTTAGTTATTTCATCTATCCTTTCATCACAAGAAATGACCTGTCAGGTACTTAGAGAAATTCTGCTTCAACACATGAACACTGCGCTCCCATCTGCAGCATCTTTTATCTCCTTGTGACTTCAACACTTCAACTGCTGGTCAACTGCATTCAATAAACCATGATTTCAATAGAATGTTCTGATTTCCTTCCTGGCTGTTGTGTTGTGATTTTAGATGCCGGGTGCGTGTCCAGTACTTCTGGAAGTAGGAACTGGCTATTGAAGAACTTTGGCAAGTTCTCCAAGTATGCAACTTTGGAAGAGCTGGACATTCTAAATGCAGATTTCTCCAGTGTGAGTAACAGCAGCCTTGCACCGATTATACACTGCTCGAAGGTTTGACCCTGTCTTTAGGCCACAGGCTCTAACGGCTTATTTTGTGTTATGTTTCAGTTTGATTCTTTGGATCTGCTGACCCCAAGCCAAGCAGCTGAACTCACTCTGACCTCTGGACCACTGAACAGCACAAGTCAGATCGACCGAGTGTTTGACCGACTAAAGACTGGAGATGCTTTCAACAACGTGGATGAATTTTTAACAACGCTCTCTGATCTGAAGGTAAGTGGCACGCTTAAACTACCTCAAAATTTGTTGCTCAACAACCCATGCAATGAGGTGGCATCCATGACTTGAGACCTGAGATATAATTCCCACCTGTTGCATTGCTTTTCTTCAGGCTGACCTAAGCATTGTCCCAACTGTGAGAGATGTGATGATGAATAGAACCTTCCAGATCATCAGCATCAAGTTTCCACAGTTTGAGACCTCTGACTGGATGGAGTGGTTTGACCTCAAGCTGATCCCCGTCCTTCCCAGTTTCACTGCAGAGATGCTACAGATCACAATCACCAATATAACCTGCACTGACTACCAAGTGATGTGAGTCTGTAGATTCTCAATCGTTTCCCGCAAGTTTCCGTGCCATCGACAAGTCAGTTTCTCATCAAACACAATGTTCTTATCTTGCAGTGTTTCAGGAATGAGCAAGGTGTTCTCCGAGATGAGTGCCAGCAGGAGGGAGGAAATAACAGAGGTTTTAGTCAATTTCCTGAAGGATTTTGCTGCACAGCTAAAGACACCAGGTAGATGCCCCTTTGCACACTTTGCAGTTTGCCTCGCAACAGTCATATCTCGGATGTAAGGGCCTCATATTATGACCCAGACATGTGCTTTTGTTTTTATTTGTTGTTGTTCCGTGTTCCAACAGTTTGCCGGAAGGATATCCACAGTGATGCTGACTGGCTGACTACCAACTTGGGTCTGTTCTTGACAACGACACCCTACTCTGTCCTCAAAGACTTCAACATCTCTGGGGTAAGGCGCTCCTTTTCAGCTTCATAAAAACTTGATATAGCCTGCAACATTTGTAGAGCTTTCATCCAAGCTTTGAGGGTGGTGGTTTTGTGCAAAGGACTGCACCGCAATTAGAGGGATACAAAATCCCTTCAGTGCAATTTCCTTTCTCGATTCCCCTTAGGTGGCAGTTCTGGAATCCCTTTCTCCAGCACAGAAAGCAGAGCTGATTCTTGATCCATCCAGTGGGGCTCTAGAGAATGAGACGTTGGTAACGGAGGTCATGATTAGAATCCTGTCATCGTCAGGAGAGGAGCAGCTATATATGTTCTTTGAGACTTTCGCCAACGTCACCAAAAAGGTTAGCTTTTTCTCCTTTTTGAAAAATGAATTTGGTATGAGCCAGCTCTTCAAAACTGCGTAGCCGTCAATTGAGAATTAAAGTTTCTAGAATGATTATTCATTTGATAATTGTTCCCACTGTAGAAAAATATTGACTTCATCAAAAACACAGCTGTGAGAGACACGATCCTGGACGAGACGTTGACTGCTCTTGCACCCAATTTTGTCGTCTTCCAAAAAAGTCAGTTTGAGTTGTGGTTCCAAGAGTATCTTTTTGTTCTACTGGCCAGTTTCCAACCATCGTACCTGGTCCTGATTCCTAAGAACCTCAGCTGTGACTCCTATAAGGCAATGTAAGTGACTGATTCCTGTACCCATACTTGGAACATTTTTTGAAAGATAAAAGTAGAGAAACTGGATGTTGCCTCTTTACCACAGTTTGAAGGGTCTGGATATGAGTCTGAATGTTCTTCCACCGGACCTTGAAGAGGAACTCAGATCAAGCAGAGAAATGATGAGCCAGGCTTTGCCAAAAGGTATGTGGGGATCTGAAATTCCATGAAGAGTTGACAGTTTTTTATCTTTGTCCTCTCTTCAACTAAGTGATGCATTTTCTTTTCTCCTCTGTAGATTGCAGAGCTCCCTTCCCTGTTGGTGTGGTAAGTAATCCTCTTTAAAGAACTGCACTGTCTTATGACTGTACATGACTAAAGCAACAAAAACAAATCATGTTTGCTAACATGCTTTATCGCTCTTATTTTCCTCAGTGCAAGAGGACAGTGGTAGATGGTAAGTTAGGAAATGTTTGTCTTCTTAATATTTCTGACCTTGCAGATCATGTGTTGAAAAAGACAAAAAATGCAATTGAGCAGTCAAATATTGTCTTTTTTCATTCATTTATTTTCTTTCTGCAGAACATGTTTGTCAAGGTGTAGGCAGGTAAGTCTTTGTGTTTATAACTATGAAAATTGTAGATTTCTGAAAAGCATTACAGGTGATGTAATGGAATTATTTTCTCCACAGTCACCTACCTCAGACTCAAGCCTCCTTTGGAAATGTCTCTGCACAGCTCTGCAACTTCAGCATCTATGAATACGCCTGTTCATCAGTAAGGACTCTGTGAATAAGTTGTAAAACGTCTCTTAGTGTTCATCTGTTACGCAGCATGTGGTCAGTTGT
Source organism: Astyanax mexicanus (assembly GCF_023375975.1). Lineage (NCBI taxonomy): Eukaryota > Metazoa > Chordata > Actinopteri > Characiformes > Acestrorhamphidae > Astyanax > Astyanax mexicanus. The sequence goes on along the minus strand of NC_064428.1, from coordinate 42,298,272 downwards.
GCAACTGAATAAACGTCTCTTTTTGCCATTGCTTAACTGTTGCTGTTGTTGTGTTTGAAGGTTGAAGCTCTGACCTCCAATGACCTGGTCACTATAATGACATGTAATCTGGCGAGCGGCAAGAACTACAGCAGGGTCACTTGGAAGCTTTTCTTCCAAAAGTTTGAAGCACCTCTGGAGGAAGCCTTGGATGTGTTCTCCAACATGGTAAGTAATTAAGAGTTGTAGTGCAATGACGGGGAAATATTAATTTGGAACCATGCTTTGAAACATCCACTTCCTCTTGCAGACCCTCATCGCCAGTCTGACCGACTCGCATGTTCTCGATGCCATCGGTGAGGTGAAAGTCAACAACTTCACCGAGGAACAGCTTGCGGAGGCTGTTTTCATCAACGAGTGGTTCCAGATCAGGCTCAGACCATTCTTGTCAACAGTTTCCTCTGACTTCCTCTCCTGTCTCAGTTCCAAGAAATTCAGCTGTCAGACCTTCCAAGTTGTGTAAGTATGGAAAGTAGAATTTTGAGACTACACAGTTGGGACGTATGGCATGAAGTTTGGGGACAATAACCATAGACCCATAACAACGCCTGATCTCTTCTCATCCAATTTAGGGTGGAGGCTCTTAGCAGTCAAGATAAGCTCATGGAAGAAGAGCAGAAATGGTCCATCTTTAGTTATTTCATCTATCCTTTCATCACAAGAAATGACCTGTCAGGTACTTAGAGAAATTCTGCTTCAACACATGAACACTGCGCTCCCATCTGCAGCATCTTTTATCTCCTTGTGACTTCAACACTTCAACTGCTGGTCAACTGCATTCAATAAACCATGATTTCAATGGAATGTTCTGATTTCCTTCCTGGCTGTTGTGTTGTGATTTTAGATGCCGGGTGCGTGTCCAGTACTTCTGGAAGTAGGAGCTGGCTATTGAAGAACTTTGGCAAGTTCTCCAAGTATGCAACTTTGGAAGAGCTGGACATTCTAAATGCAGATTTCTCCAGTGTGAGTAACAGCAGCCTTGCACCGATTATACACTGCTCGAAGGTTTGACCCTGTCTTTAGGCCACAGGCTCTAACGGCTTATTTTGTGTTATGTTTCAGTTTGATTCTTTGGATCTGCTGACCCCAAGCCAAGCAGCTGAACTCACTCTGACCTCTGGACCACTGAACAGCACAAGTCAGATCGACCGAGTGTTTGACCGACTAAAGACTGGAGATGCTTTCAACAACGTGGATGAATTTTTAACAACGCTCTCTGATCTGAAGGTAAGTGGCACGCTTAAACTACCTCAAAATTTTTTGCTCAACAACCCATGCAATGAGGCGGCATCCATGACTTGACCTGAGATATCATTCCCACCTGTTGCATTACTTTTCTTCAGGCTGACCTAAGCATTGTCCCAGATGTGAGAGATGTGATGATGAATAGAACCTTCCAGATCATCAGCATCAAGTTTTCACAGTTTGAGACCTCTGACTGGATGGAGTGGTTTGACCTCAAGCTGATCCCTGTCCTTCCCAGTTTCACTGCAGAGATGCTACAGATCACAATCACCAATATAACCTGCACTGACTACCAAGTGATGTGAGTCTGTAGATTCTCAATCGTTTCCCGCAAGTTTCCGTGCCATCGACAAGTCAGTTTCTCATCAAACACAATGTTCTTATCTTGCAGTGTTTCAGGAATGAGCAAGGTGTTCTCCGAGATGAGTGCCAGCAGGAGGGAGGAAATAACAGAGGTTTTAGTCAATTTCCTGAAGGAATTTGCTGCACAGCTAAAGACACCAGGTAGATGCCCCTTTGCACACTTTGCAGTTTGCCTCGCAACAGTCATATCTCGGATGTAAGGGCCTCATATTATGACCCAGACATGTGCTTTTCTTTTTATTTGTTGTTGTTCCGTGTTCCAACAGTTTGCCGGAAGGATATCCACAGTGATGCTGACTGGCTGACTACCAACTTGGGTCTGTTCTTGACAACGACACCCTACTCTGTCCTCAAAGACTTCAACATCTCTAGGGTAAGGCGCTCCTTTTCAGCTTCATAAAAACTTGATATAGCCTGCAACATTTGTAGAGCTTTCATCCAAGCTTTGAGGGTGGTGGTTTTGTGCAAAGGACTGCACCGCAATTAGAGGGATACAAAATCCCTTCAGTGCAATTTCCTTTCTCGATTCCCCTTAGGTGGCAGTTCTGGAATCCCTTTCTCCAGCACAGAAAGCAGAGCTGATTCTTGATCCAACCAGTGGGGCTCTAGAGAATGAGACGTTGATAACGGAGGTGATGATTAGAATCCTGTCATCGTCAGGAGAGGAGCAGCTATATATGTTCTTTGAGACTTTTGCCAACGTCACCAAAAAGGTTAGCTTTTTCTCCTTTTTGAAAAATGAATTTGGTATGAGCCAGCTCTTCAAAACTGCGTAGCCGTCAATTGAGCATTAAAGTTTCTAGAATGATTATTCATTTGATAATTGTTCCCACTGTAGAAAAATATTGACTTCATCAAAAACACAGCTGTGAGAGACACGATCCTGGACGAGACGTTGACTGCTCTTGCACCCAATTTTGTCGTCTTCCAAAAAAGTCAGTTTGAGTTGTGGTTCCAAGAGTATCTTTTTGTTCTACTGGCCAGTTTCCAACCATCGTACCTGGTCCTGATTCCTAAGAACCTCAGCTGTGACTCCTATAAGGCAATGTAAGTGACTGATTCCTGTACCCATACTTGGAACATTTTTTGAAAGATAAAAGTAGAGAAACTGGATGTTGTCTCTTTACCACAGTTTGAAGGGTCTGGATATGAGTCTGAATGTTCTTCCACTGGACCTTGAAGAGGAACTCAGATCAAGCAGAGAAATGATGAGCCAGGCTTTGCCAAAAGGTATGTGGGGATCTGAAATTCCATGAAGAGTTGACAGTTTTTTATCTTTGTCCTCTCTTCAACTAAGTAATGCATTTTCTTTTCTCCTCTGTAGATTGCAGAGCTCCCTTCCCTGTTGGTGTGGTAAGTAATCCTCTTTAAAGAACTGCACTGTCTTATGACTGTACATGAATAAAGCAACAAAAAAAAATCATGTTTGCTAACATGCTTTATCGCTCTTATTTTCCTCAGTGCAAGAGGACAGTGGTAGATGGTAAGTTAGGAAATGTTTGTCTTCTTAATATTTCTGACCTTGCAGATCATGTGTTGAAAAAGACAAAAAATGCAATTGAGCAGTCAAATATTGTCTTTTTTCATTCATTTATTTTCTTTCTGCAGAACATGTTTGTCAAGGTGTAGGCAGGTAAGTCTTTGTGTTTATAACTATGAAAATTGTAGATTTCTGAAAAGCATTACAGGTGATGTAATGGAATTATTTTCTCCACAGTCACCTACCTCAGACTCAAGCCTCCTTTGGAAATGACTCTGCACAGCTCTGCAACTTCAGCATCTATGAATACGCCTGTTCATCAGTAAGGACTCTGTGAATAAGTTGTAAAACGTCTCTTAGTGTTCATCTGTTACGCAGCATGTGGTCAGTTGTGCAACCGAGTAAACGCCTCTTTTTGCCATTGCTTAACTGTTGCTGTTGTTGTGTTTGAAGGTTGAAGCTCTGACCTCCAATGACCTGGTCACTATAATGACATGTAATCTGGCGAGCGGCAAGGACTACAGCAGGGTCACTTGGAAGCTTTTCTTCCAAAAGTTTGAAGCACCTCTGGACGAAGCCTTGAATGCGTTCTCCAACATGGTAAGTAATTAAGAGTTGTAGTGCAATGACGGGGAAATATTAGTTTGGAACCATGCTTTGAAACATCCACTTCCTCTTGCAGACCCTCATCGCCAGTCTGACCGACCCGCATGTTCTCGATGCCATTGGTGAGGTGAAAGTCAACAACTTCACCGAGGAACAGCTTGCGGAGGCTGTTTTCATCAACGAGTGGTTCCAGATCAGGCTCAGACCATTCTTGTCAACAGTTTCCTCTGACTTCCTCTCCTGTCTCAGTTCCAAGAAATTCAGCTGTCAGACCTTCCAAGTTGTGTAAGTATGGAAAGTAGAATTTTGAGACTACACAGTTGGGACGTATGGCATGAAGTTTGGGGACAATAACCTTAGACCCATAACAACGCCTGATCTCTTCTCATCCAATTTAGGGTGGCGGCTCTTAGCAGTCAAGATAAGCTCATGGAAGAAGAGCAGAAATGGTCCATCTTTAGTTATTTCATCTATCCTTTCATCACAAGAAATGACCTGTCAGGTACTTAGAGAAATTCTGCTTCAACACATGAACACTGCGCTCCCATCTGCAGCATCTTTTATCTCCTTGTGACTTCAACACTTCAACTGCTGGTCAACTGCATTCAATAAACCATGATTTCAATGGAATGTTCTGATTTCCTTCCTGGCTGTTGTGTTGTGATTTTAGATGCCGGGTGCGTGTCCAGTACTTCTGGAAGTAGGAGCTGGCTATTGAAGAACTTTGGCAAGTTCTCCAAGTATGCAACTTTGGAAGAGCTGGACATTCTAAATGCAGATTTCTCCAGTGTGAGTAACAGCAGCCTTGCACCGATTATACACTGCTCGAAGGTTTGACTCCGTCTTTAGGCCACAGGCTCTAACGGCTTATTTTGTGTTATGTTTCAGTTTGATTCTTTGGATCTGCTGACCCCAAGCCAAGCAGCTGAACTCACTCTGACCTCTGGACCACTGAACAGCACAAGTCAGATCGACCGAGTGTTTGACAGACTAAAGACTGGAGATGCTTTCAACAACGTGGATGAATTTTTAACAATGCTCTCTGATCTGAAGGTAAGTGGCACGCTTAAACTACCTCAAAATTTGTTGCTCAACAACCCTTGCAATGAGGCGGCATCCATGACTTGACCTGAGATATCATTCCCACCTGTTGCATTGCTTTTCTTCAGGCTGACCTAAGCATTGTCCCAGCTGTGAGAGATGTGATGATGAATAGAACCTTCCAGATCATCAGCATCAAGTTTTCACAGTTTGAGACCTCTGACTGGATGGAGTGGTTTGACCTCAAGCTGATCCCCGTCCTTCCCAGTTTCACTGCAGAGATGCTACAGATCACAATCACCAATATAACCTGCACTGACTACCAAGTGATGTGAGTCTGTAGATTCTCAATCGTTTCCCGCAAGTTTCCGTGCCATCGACAAGTCAGTTTCTCATCAAACACAATGTTCTTATCTTGCAGTGTTTCAGGAATGAGCAAGGTGTTCTCCAAGATGAGTGCCAGCAGGAGGGAGGAAATAACAGAGGTTTTAGTCAATTTCCTGAAGGAATTTGCTGCACAGCTAAAGACACCAGGTAGATGCCCCTTTGCACACTTTGCAGTTTGCCTCGCAACAGTCTTATCTCGAATGAAGGGGCATCATATTATGACCCAGACATGTGCTTTTGTTTTCATTTGTTGTTGTTCCATGTTCCAACAGTTTGCCGGAAGGATATCCACAGTGATGCTGACTGGCTGACTACCAACTTGGGTCTATTCTTGACAACGACACCCTACTCTGTCCTCAAAGACTTCAACATCTCTGGGGTAAGGCGCTCCTTTTCAGCTTCATAAAAACTTGATATAGCCTGCAACATTTGTAGAGCTTTCATCCAAGCTTTGAGGGTGGTGGTTTTGTGCAAAGGACTGCACCGCAATTAGAGGGATACAAAATCCCTTCAGTGCAATTTCCTTTATCGATTCCCCTTAGGTGGCAGTTCTGGAATCCCTTTCTCCAGCACAGAAAGCAGAGCTGATTCTTGATCCAACCAGTGGGGCTCTAGAGAATGAGACGTTGGTAACGGAGGTGATGATTAGAATCCTGTCATCGTCAGGAGAGGAGCAGCTCTATATGTTCTTTGAGACTTTTGCCAACGTCACCAAAAAGGTTAGCTTTTTCTCCTTTTTGAAAAATGAATTTGGTATGAGCCAGCTCTTCAAAACTGCGTAGCCGTCAATTGAGCATTAAAGTTTCTAGAATGATTATTCATTTGTTAATTGTTCCCACTGTAGAAAAATATTGACTTCATCAAAAACACAGCTGTGAGAGACACGATCCTGGACGAGACGTTGACTGCTCTTGCACCCAATTTTGTCGTCTTCCAAAAAAGTCAGTTTGAGTTGTGGTTCCAAGAGTATCTTTTTGTTCTACTGGCCAGTTTCCAACCATCGTACCTGGTCCTGATTCCTAAGAACCTCAGCTGTGACTCCTATAAGGCAATGTAAGTGACTGATTCCTGTACCCATACTTGGAACATTTTTTGAAAGATAAAAGTAGAAAAACTGGATGTTGTCTCTTTACCACAGTTTGAAGGGTCTGGATATGAGTCTGAATGTTCTTCCACTGGACCTTGAAGAGGAACTCAGATCAAGCAGAGAAATGATGAGCCATGCTTTGCCAAAAGGTATGTGGGGATCTGAAATTCCATGAAGAGTTGACAGTTTTTTATCTTTGTCCTCTCTTCAACTAAGTGATGCATTTTCTTTTCTCCTCTGTAGATTGCAGAGCTTCCTTCCCTGTTGGTGTGGTAAGTAATCCTCTTTAAAGAACTGCACTGTCTTATGACTGTACATGACTAAAGCAACAAAAAAAAATTATGTTTGCTAACATGCTTTATCGCTCTTATTTTCCTCAGTGCAAGAGGACAGTGGTAGATGGTAAGTTAGGAAATGTTTGTCTTCTGAATATTTCTGACCTTGCAGATCATGTGTTGAAAAAGACAAAAAATGCAATTGAGCAGTCAAATATTGTCTTTTTTCATTCATTTATTTTCTTTCTGCAGAACATGTTTGTCAAGGTGTAGGCAGGTAAGTCTTTGTGTTTATAACTATGAAAATTGTAGATTTCTGAAAAGCATTACAGGTGATGTAATGGAATTATTTTCTCCACAGTCACCTACCTCAGACTCAAGCCTCCTTTGGAAATGACTCTGCACAGCTCTGCAACTTCAGCATCTATGAATACGCCTGTTCATCAGTAAGGACTCTGTGAATAAGTTGTAAAACGTCTCTTAGTGTTCATCTGTTATGCAGCATGTGGTCAGTTGTGCAACCGAGTAAACGCCTCTTTCTGCCATTGCTTAACTGTTGCTGTTGTTATGTTTGAAGGTTGAAGCTCTGACCTCCAATGACCTGGTCACTATAATGACATGTAATCTGGCAAGCGGCAAGAACTACAGCAGGGTCACTTGGAAGCTTTTCTTCCAAAAGTTTGAAGCACCTCTGGAGGAAGCCTTGGATGCGTTCTCCAACATGGTAAGTAATTAAGAGTTGTAGTGCAATGACGGGGAAATATTAGTTTGGAACCATGCTTTGAAACATCCACTTCCTCTTGCAGACCCTCATCGCCAGTCTGACCGACCCGCATGTTCTCGATGCCATCGGAGAGGTGAAAGTCAACAACTTCACTGAGGAACAGCTTGCGGATGCTGTTTTCATCAACGAGTGGTTCCAGATCAGGCTCAGACCATTCTTGTCAACAGTTTCCTCTGACTTCCTCTCCTGTCTAAGTTCCAAGAAATTCAGCTGTCAGACCTTCCAAGTTGTGTAAGTATGGAAAGTAGAATTTTGAGACTACACAGTTGGGACGTATGGCATGAAGTTTGGGGACAATAACCATAGACCCATAACAACGCCTGATCTCTTCTCATCCAATTTAGGGTGGAGGCTCTTAGCAGTCAAGATAAGCTCATGGAAGAAGAGCAGAAATGGTCCATCTTTAGTTATTTCATCTATCCTTTCATCACAAGAAATGACCTGTCAGGTACTTAGAGAAATTCTGCTTCAACACATGAACACTGCACTCCCATCTGCAGCATCTTTTATCTCCTTGTGACTTCAACACTTCAACTGCTGGTCAACTGCATTCAATAAACCATGATTTCAATGGAATGTTCTGATTTCCTTCCTGGCTGTTGTGTTGTGATTTTAGATGCCGGGTGCGTGTCCAGTACTTCTGGAAGTAGGAACTGGCTATTGAAGAACTTTGGCAAGTTCTCCAAGTATGCAACTTTGGAAGAGCTGGACATTCTAAATGCAGATTTCTCCAGTGTGAGTAACAGCAGCCTTGCACCGATTATACACTGCTCGAAGGTTTGACTCCGTCTTTAGGCCACAGGCTCTAACGGCTTATTTTGTGTTATGTTTCAGTTTGATTCTTTGGATCTGCTGACCCCAAGCCAAGCAGCTGAACTCACTCTGACCTCTGGACCACTGAACAGCACAAGTCAGATCGACCGAGTGTTTGACAGACTAAAGACTGGAGATGCTTTCAACAACGTGGATGAATTTTTAACAACGCTCTCTGATCTGAAGGTAAGTGGCACGCTTAAACTACCTCAAAATTTGTTGCTCAACAACCCTGGCAATGAGGCGGCATCCATGACTTGACCTGAGATATCATTCCCACCTGTTGCATTGCTTTTCTTCAGGCTGACCTAAGCATTGTCCCAGCTGTGAGAGATGTGATGATGAATAGAACCTTCCAGATCATCAGCATCAAGTTTTCACAGTTTGAGACCTCTGACTGGATGCAGTGGTTTGACCTCAAGCTGATCCCTGTCCTTCCCAGTTTCACTGCAGAGATGCTACAGATCACAATCACCAATATAACCTGCACTGACTACCAAGTGATGTGAGTCTGTAGATTCTCAATCGTTTCCCGCAAGTTTCCGTACCATCGACAAGTCAGTTTCTCATCAAACACAATGTTCTTATCTTGCAGTGTTTCAGGAATGAGCAAGGTGTTCTCCGAGATGAGTGCCAGCAGGAGGGAGGAAATAACAGAGGTTTTAGTCAATTTCCTGAAGGAATTTGCTGCACAGCTAAAGACACCAGGTAGATGCCCCTTTGCACACTTTGCAGTTTGCCTCGCAACAGTCATATCTCGGATGTAAGGGCCTCATATTATGACCCAGACATGTGCTTTTCTTTTTATTTGTTGTTGTTCCATGTTCCAACAGTTTGCCGGAAGGATATCCACAGTGATGCTGACTGGCTGACTACCAACTTGGGTCTGTTCTTGACAACGACACCCTACTCTGTCCTCAAAGACTTCAACATCTCTAGGGTAAGGCGCTCCTTTTCAGCTTCATAAAAACTTGATATAGCCTGCAACATTTGTAGAGCTTTCATCCAAGCTTTGAGGGTGGTGGTTTTGTGCAAAGGACTGCACCGCAATTAGAGGGATACAAAATCCCTTCAGTGCAATTTCCTTTCTCGATTCCCCTTAGGTGGCAGTTCTGGAATCCCTTTCTCCAGCACAGAAAGCAGAGCTGATTCTTGATCCAACCAGTGGGGCTCTAGAGAATGAGACGTTGGTAACGGAGGTGATGATTAGAATCCTGTCATCGTCAGGAGAGGAGCAGCTCTATATGTTCTTTGAGACTTTCGCCAACGTCACCAAAAAGGTTAGCTTTTTCTCCTTTTTGAAAAATGAATTTGGTATGAGCCAGCTCTTCAAAACTGCGTAGCCGTCAATTGAGCATTAAAGTTTCTAGAATGATTATTCATTTGATAATTGTTCCAACTGTAGAAAAATATTGACTTCATCAAAAACACAGCTGTGAGAGACACGATCCTGGACGAGACGTTGACTGCTCTTGCACCCAATTTTGTCGTCTTCCAAAAAAGTCAGTTTGAGTTGTGGTTCCAAGAGTATATTTTTGTTCTACTGGCCAGTTTCCAACCATCGTACCTGGTCCTGATTCCTAAGAACCTCAGCTGTGACTCCTATAAGGCAATGTAAGTGACTGATTCCTGTCCCCATACTTGGAACATTTTTTGAAAGATAAAAGTAGAGAAACTGGATGTTGTCTCTTTACCACAGTTTGAAGGGTCTGGATATGAGTCTGAATGTTCTTCCACTGGACCTTGAAGAGGAACTCAGATCAAGCAGAGAAATGATGAGCCATGCTTTGCCAAAAGGTATGTGGGGATCTGAAATTCCATGAAGAGTTGACAGTTTTTTATCTTTGTCCTCTCTTCAACTAAGTGATGCATTTTCTTTTCTCCTCTGTAGATTGCAGAGCTCCCTTCCCTGTTGGTGTGGTAAGTAATCCTCTTTAAAGAGCTGCACTGTCTTATGACTGTACATGACTAAAGCAACAAAAAAAAATCATGTTTGCTAACATGCTTTATCGCTCTTATTTTCCTCAGTGCAAGAGGACAGTGGTAGATGGTAAGTTAGGAAATGTTTGTCTTCTTAATATTTCTGACCTTGCAGATCATGTGTTGAAAAAGACAAAAAATGCAATTGAGCAGTCAAATATTGTCTTTTTTCATTCATTTATTTTCTTTCTGCAGAACATGTTTGTCAAGGTGTAGGCAGGTAAGTCTTTGTGTTTATAACTATGAAAATTGTAGATTTCTGAAAAGCATTACAGGTGATGTAATGGAATTATTTTCTCCACAGTCACCTACCTCAGACTCAAGCCTCCTTTGGAAATGTCTCTGCACAGCTCTGCAACTTCAGCATCTATGAATACGCCTGTTCATCAGTAAGGACTCTGTGAATAAGTTGTAAAACGTCTCTTAGTGTTCATCTGTTACGCAGCATGTGGTCAGTTGTGCAACCGAGTAAACGCCTCTTTTTGCCATTGCTTAACTGTTGCTGTTGTTGTGTTTGAAGGTTGAAGCTCTGACCTCCAATGACCTGGTCACTATAATGACATGTAATCTGGCGAGCGGCAAGAACTACAGCAGGGTCACTTGGAAGCTTTTCTTCCAAAAGTTTGAAGCACCTCTGGAGGAAGCCTTGAATGCGTTCTCCAACATGGTAAGTAATTAAGAGTTGTAGTGCAATGACAGGGAAATATTAGTTTGGAACCATGCTTTGAAACATCCACTTCCTCTTGCAGACCCTCATCGCCAGTCTGACCGACCCGCATGTTCTCGATGCCATTGGTGAGGTGAAAGTCAACAACTTCACCGAGGAACAGCTTGCGGAGGCTGTTTTCATCAACGAGTGGTTCCAGATCAGGCTCAGACCATTCTTGTCAACAGTTTCCTCTGACTTCCTCTCCTGTCTCAGTTCCAAGAAATTCAGCTGTCAGACCTTCCAAGTTGTGTAAGTATGGAAAGTAGAATTTTGAGACTACACAGTTGGGACGTATGGCATGAAGTTTGGGGACAATAGCCATAGACCCATAACAACGCCTGATCTCTTCTCATCCAATTTAGGGTGGAGGCTCTTAGCAGTCAAGATAAGCTCATGGAAGAAGAGCAGAAATGGTCCATCTTTAGTTATTTCATCTATCCTTTCATCACAAGAAATGACCTGTCAGGTACTTAGAGAAATTCTGCTTCAACACATGAACACTGCGCTCCCATCTGCAGCATCTTTTATCTCCTTGTGACTTCAACACTTCAACTGCTGGTCAACTGCATTCAATAAACCATGATTTCAATAGAATGTTCTGATTTCCTTCCTGGCTGTTGTGTTGTGATTTTAGATGCCGGGTGCGTGTCCAGTACTTCTGGAAGTAGGAACTGGCTATTGAAGAACTTTGGCAAGTTCTCCAAGTATGCAACTTTGGAAGAGCTGGACATTCTAAATGCAGATTTCTCCAGTGTGAGTAACAGCAGCCTTGCACCGATTATACACTGCTCGAAGGTTTGACCCTGTCTTTAGGCCACAGGCTCTAACGGCTTATTTTGTGTTATGTTTCAGTTTGATTCTTTGGATCTGCTGACCCCAAGCCAAGCAGCTGAACTCACTCTGACCTCTGGACCACTGAACAGCACAAGTCAGATCGACCGAGTGTTTGACCGACTAAAGACTGGAGATGCTTTCAACAACGTGGATGAATTTTTAACAACGCTCTCTGATCTGAAGGTAAGTGGCACGCTTAAACTACCTCAAAATTTGTTGCTCAACAACCCATGCAATGAGGTGGCATCCATGACTTGAGACCTGAGATATAATTCCCACCTGTTGCATTGCTTTTCTTCAGGCTGACCTAAGCATTGTCCCAACTGTGAGAGATGTGATGATGAATAGAACCTTCCAGATCATCAGCATCAAGTTTCCACAGTTTGAGACCTCTGACTGGATGGAGTGGTTTGACCTCAAGCTGATCCCCGTCCTTCCCAGTTTCACTGCAGAGATGCTACAGATCACAATCACCAATATAACCTGCACTGACTACCAAGTGATGTGAGTCTGTAGATTCTCAATCGTTTCCCGCAAGTTTCCGTGCCATCGACAAGTCAGTTTCTCATCAAACACAATGTTCTTATCTTGCAGTGTTTCAGGAATGAGCAAGGTGTTCTCCGAGATGAGTGCCAGCAGGAGGGAGGAAATAACAGAGGTTTTAGTCAATTTCCTGAAGGATTTTGCTGCACAGCTAAAGACACCAGGTAGATGCCCCTTTGCACACTTTGCAGTTTGCCTCGCAACAGTCATATCTCGGATGTAAGGGCCTCATATTATGACCCAGACATGTGCTTTTGTTTTTATTTGTTGTTGTTCCGTGTTCCAACAGTTTGCCGGAAGGATATCCACAGTGATGCTGACTGGCTGACTACCAACTTGGGTCTGTTCTTGACAACGACACCCTACTCTGTCCTCAAAGACTTCAACATCTCTGGGGTAAGGCGCTCCTTTTCAGCTTCATAAAAACTTGATATAGCCTGCAACATTTGTAGAGCTTTCATCCAAGCTTTGAGGGTGGTGGTTTTGTGCAAAGGACTGCACCGCAATTAGAGGGATACAAAATCCCTTCAGTGCAATTTCCTTTCTCGATTCCCCTTAGGTGGCAGTTCTGGAATCCCTTTCTCCAGCACAGAAAGCAGAGCTGATTCTTGATCCATCCAGTGGGGCTCTAGAGAATGAGACGTTGGTAACGGAGGTCATGATTAGAATCCTGTCATCGTCAGGAGAGGAGCAGCTATATATGTTCTTTGAGACTTTCGCCAACGTCACCAAAAAGGTTAGCTTTTTCTCCTTTTTGAAAAATGAATTTGGTATGAGCCAGCTCTTCAAAACTGCGTAGCCGTCAATTGAGAATTAAAGTTTCTAGAATGATTATTCATTTGATAATTGTTCCCACTGTAGAAAAATATTGACTTCATCAAAAACACAGCTGTGAGAGACACGATCCTGGACGAGACGTTGACTGCTCTTGCACCCAATTTTGTCGTCTTCCAAAAAAGTCAGTTTGAGTTGTGGTTCCAAGAGTATCTTTTTGTTCTACTGGCCAGTTTCCAACCATCGTACCTGGTCCTGATTCCTAAGAACCTCAGCTGTGACTCCTATAAGGCAATGTAAGTGACTGATTCCTGTACCCATACTTGGAACATTTTTTGAAAGATAAAAGTAGAGAAACTGGATGTTGCCTCTTTACCACAGTTTGAAGGGTCTGGATATGAGTCTGAATGTTCTTCCACCGGACCTTGAAGAGGAACTCAGATCAAGCAGAGAAATGATGAGCCAGGCTTTGCCAAAAGGTATGTGGGGATCTGAAATTCCATGAAGAGTTGACAGTTTTTTATCTTTGTCCTCTCTTCAACTAAGTGATGCATTTTCTTTTCTCCTCTGTAGATTGCAGAGCTCCCTTCCCTGTTGGTGTGGTAAGTAATCCTCTTTAAAGAACTGCACTGTCTTATGACTGTACATGACTAAAGCAACAAAAACAAATCATGTTTGCTAACATGCTTTATCGCTCTTATTTTCCTCAGTGCAAGAGGACAGTGGTAGATGGTAAGTTAGGAAATGTTTGTCTTCTTAATATTTCTGACCTTGCAGATCATGTGTTGAAAAAGACAAAAAATGCAATTGAGCAGTCAAATATTGTCTTTTTTCATTCATTTATTTTCTTTCTGCAGAACATGTTTGTCAAGGTGTAGGCAGGTAAGTCTTTGTGTTTATAACTATGAAAATTGTAGATTTCTGAAAAGCATTACAGGTGATGTAATGGAATTATTTTCTCCACAGTCACCTACCTCAGACTCAAGCCTCCTTTGGAAATGTCTCTGCACAGCTCTGCAACTTCAGCATCTATGAATACGCCTGTTCATCAGTAAGGACTCTGTGAATAAGTTGTAAAACGTCTCTTAGTGTTCATCTGTTACGCAGCATGTGGTCAGTTGTGCAACCGAGTAAACGCCTCTTTTTGCCATTGCTTAACTGTTGCTGTTGTTGTGTTTGAAGGTTGAAGCTCTGACCTCCAATGACCTGGTCACTATAATGACATGTAATCTGGCGAGCGGCAAGGACTACAGCAGGGTCACTTGGAAGCTTTTCTTCCAAAAGTTTGAAGCACCTCTGGAGGAAGCCTTGAATGCGTTCTCCAACATGGTAAGTAATTAAGAGTTGTAGTGCAATGACAGGGAAATATTAGTTTGGAACCATGCTTTGAAACATCCACTTCCTCTTGCAGACCCTCATCGCCAGTCTGACCGACCCGCATGTTCTCGATGCCATTGGTGAGGTGAAAGTCAACAACTTCACCGAGGAACAGCTTGCGGAGGCTGTTTTCATCAACGAGTGGTTCCAGATCAGGCTCAGACCATTCTTGTCAACAGTTTCCTCTGACTTCCTCTCCTGTCTCAGTTCCAAGAAATTCAGCTGTCAGACCTTCCAAGTTGTGTAAGTATGGAAAGTAGAATTTTGAGACTACACAGTTGGGACGTATGGCATGAAGTTTGGGGACAATAACCTTAGACCCATAACAACGCCTGATCTCTTCTCATCCAATTTAGGGTGGCGGCTCTTAGCAGTCAAGATAAGCTCATGGAAGAAGAGCAGAAATGGTCCATCTTTAGTTATTTCATCTATCCTTTCATCACAAGAAATGACCTGTCAGGTACTTAGAGAAATTCTGCTTCAACACATGAACACTGCGCTCCCATCTGCAGCATCTTTTATCTCCTTGTGACTTCAACACTTCAACTGCTGGTCAACTGCATTCAATAAACCATGATTTCAATGGAATGTTCTGATTTCCTTCCTGGCTGTTGTGTTGTGATTTTAGATGCCGGGTGCGTGTCCAGTACTTCTGGAAGTAGGAGCTGGCTATTGAAGTACTTTGGCAAGTTCTCCAAGTATGCAACTTTGGAAGAGCTGGACATTCTAAATGCAGATTTCTCCAGTGTGAGTAACAGCAGCCTTGCACCGATTATACACTGCTCGAAGGTTTGACTCCGTCTTTAGGCCACAGGCTCTAACGGCTTATTTTGTGTTATGTTTCAGTTTGATTCTTTGGATCTGCTGACCCCAAGCCAAGCAGCTGAACTCACTCTGACCTCTGGACCACTGAACAGCACAAGTCAGATCGACCGAGTGTTTGACAGACTAAAGACTGGAGATGCTTTCAACAACGTGGATGAATTTTTAACAACGCTCTCTGATCTGAAGGTAAGTGGCACGCTTAAACTACCTCAAAATTTGTTGCTCAACAACCCTTGCAATGAGGCGGCATCCATGACTTGACCTGAGATATCATTCCCACCTGTTGCATTGCTTTTCTTCAGGCTGACCTAAGCATTGTCCCAGCTGTGAGAGATGTGATGATGAATAGAACCTTCCAGATCATCAGCATCAAGTTTTCACAGTTTGAGACCTCTGACTGGATGGAGTGGTTTGACCTCAAGCTGATCCCTGTCCTTCCCAGTTTCACTGCAGAGATGCTACAGATCACAATCACCAATATAACCTGCACTGACTACCAAGTGATGTGAGTCTGTAGATTCTCAATCGTTTCCCGCAAGTTTCCGTGCCATCGACAAGTCAGTTTCTCATCAAACACAATGTTCTTATCTTGCAGTGTTTCAGGAATGAGCAAGGTGTTCTCCAAGATGAGTGCCAGCAGGAGGGAGGAAATAACAGAGGTTTTAGTCAATTTCCTGAAGGAATTTGCTGCACAGCTAAAGACACCAGGTAGATGCCCCTTTGCACACTTTGCAGTTTGCCTCGCAACAGTCTTATCTCGAATGAAGGGGCATCATATTATGACCCAGACATGTGCTTTTGTTTTCATTTGTTGTTGTTCCATGTTCCAACAGTTTGCCGGAAGGATATCCACAGTGATGCTGACTGGCTGACTACCAACTTGGGTCTATTCTTGACAACGACACCCTACTCTGTCCTCAAAGACTTCAACATCTCTGGGGTAAGGCGCTCCTTTTCAGCTTCATAAAAACTTGATATAGCCTGCAACATTTGTAGAGCTTTCATCCAAGCTTTGAGGGTGGTGGTTTTGTGCAAAGGACTGCACCGCAATTAGAGGGATACAAAATCCCTTCAGTGCAATTTCCTTTATCGATTCCCCTTAGGTGGCAGTTCTGGAATCCCTTTCTCCAGCACAGAAAGCAGAGCTGATTCTTGATCCAACCAGTGGGGCTCTAGAGAATGAGACGTTGGTAACGGAGGTGATGATTAGAATCCTGTCATCGTCAGGAGAGGAGCAGCTCTATATGTTCTTTGAGACTTTTGCCAACGTCACCAAAAAGGTTAGCTTTTTCTCCTTTTTGAAAAATGAATTTGGTATGAGCCAGCTCTTCAAAACTGCGTAGCCGTCAATTGAGCATTAAAGTTTCTAGAATGATTATTCATTTGTTAATTGTTCCCACTGTAGAAAAATATTGACTTCATCAAAAACACAGCTGTGAGAGACACGATCCTGGACGAGACGTTGACTGCTCTTGCACCCAATTTTGTCGTCTTCCAAAAAAGTCAGTTTGAGTTGTGGTTCCAAGAGTATCTTTTTGTTCTACTGGCCAGTTTCCAACCATCGTACCTGGTCCTGATTCCTAAGAACCTCAGCTGTGACTCCTATAAGGCAATGTAAGTGACTGATTCCTGTACCCATACTTGGAACATTTTTTGAAAGATAAAAGTAGAAAAACTGGATGTTGTCTCTTTACCACAGTTTGAAGGGTCTGGATATGAGTCTGAATGTTCTTCCACTGGACCTTGAAGAGGAACTCAGATCAAGCAGAGAAATGATGAGCCATGCTTTGCCAAAAGGTATGTGGGGATCTGAAATTCCATGAAGAGTTGACAGTTTTTTATCTTTGTCCTCTCTTCAACTAAGTGATGCATTTTCTTTTCTCCTCTGTAGATTGCAGAGCTTCCTTCCCTGTTGGTGTGGTAAGTAATCCTCTTTAAAGAACTGCACTGTCTTATGACTGTACATGACTAAAGCAACAAAAAAAAATTATGTTTGCTAACATGCTTTATCGCTCTTATTTTCCTCAGTGCAAGAGGACAGTGGTAGATGGTAAGTTAGGAAATGTTTGTCTTCTGAATATTTCTGACCTTGCAGATCATGTGTTGAAAAAGACAAAAAATGCAATTGAGCAGTCAAATATTGTCTTTTTTCATTCATTTATTTTCTTTCTGCAGAACATGTTTGTCAAGGTGTAGGCAGGTAAGTCTTTGTGTTTATAACTATGAAAATTGTAGATTTCTGAAAAGCATTACAGGTGATGTAATGGAATTATTTTCTCCACAGTCACCTACCTCAGACTCAAGCCTCCTTTGGAAATGACTCTGCACAGCTCTGCAACTTCAGCATCTATGAATACGCCTGTTCATCAGTAAGGACTCTGTGAATAAGTTGTAAAACGTCTCTTAGTGTTCATCTGTTATGCAGCATGTGGTCAGTTGTGCAACCGAGTAAACGCCTCTTTCTGCCATTGCTTAACTGTTGCTGTTGTTATGTTTGAAGGTTGAAGCTCTGACCTCCAATGACCTGGTCACTATAATGACATGTAATCTGGCAAGCGGCAAGAACTACAGCAGGGTCACTTGGAAGCTTTTCTTCCAAAAGTTTGAAGCACCTCTGGAGGAAGCCTTGGATGCGTTCTCCAACATGGTAAGTAATTAAGAGTTGTAGTGCAATGACGGGGAAATATTAGTTTGGAACCATGCTTTGAAACATCCACTTCCTCTTGCAGACCCTCATCGTCAGTCTGACCGACCCGCATGTTCTCGATGCCATCGGAGAGGTGAAAGTCAACAACTTCACTGAGGAACAGCTTGCGGATGCTGTTTTCATCAACGAGTGGTTCCAGATCAGGCTCAGACCATTCTTGTCAACAGTTTCCTCTGACTTCCTCTCCTGTCTAAGTTCCAAGAAATTCAGCTGTCAGACCTTCCAAGTTGTGTAAGTATGGAAAGTAGAATTTTGAGACTACACAGTTGGGACGTATGGCATGAAGTTTGGGGACAATAACCATAGACCCATAACAACGCCTGATCTCTTCTCATCCAATTTAGGGTGGAGGCTCTTAGCAGTCAAGATAAGCTCATGGAAGAAGAGCAGAAATGGTCCATCTTTAGTTATTTCATCTATCCTTTCATCACAAGAAATGACCTGTCAGGTACTTAGAGAAATTCTGCTTCAACACATGAACACTGCACTCCCATCTGCAGCATCTTTTATCTCCTTGTGACTTCAACACTTCAACTGCTGGTCAACTGCATTCAATAAACCATGATTTCAATGGAATGTTCTGATTTCCTTCCTGGCTTTTGTGTTGTGATTTTAGATGCCGGGTGCGTGTCCAGTACTTCTGGAAGTAGGAACTGGCTATTGAAGAACTTTGGCAAGTTCTCCAAGTATGCAACTTTGGAAGAGCTGGACATTCTAAATGCAGATTTCTCCAGTGTGAGTAACAGCAGCCTTGCACCGATTATACACTGCTCGAAGGTTTGACTCCGTCTTTAGGCCACAGGCTCTAACGGCTTATTTTGTGTTATGTTTCAGTTTGATTCTTTGGATCTGCTGACCCCAAGCCAAGCAGCTGAACTCACTCTGACCTCTGGACCACTGAACAGCACAAGTCAGATCGACCGAGTGTTTGACAGACTAAAGACTGGAGATGCTTTCAACAACGTGGATGAATTTTTAACAACGCTCTCTGATCTGAAGGTAAGTGGCACGCTTAAACTACCTCAAAATTTGTTGCTCAACAACCCTGGCAATGAGGCGGCATCCATGACTTGACCTGAGATATCATTCCCACCTGTTGCATTGCTTTTCTTCAGGCTGACCTAAGCATTGTCCCAGCTGTGAGAGATGTGATGATGAATAGAACCTTCCAGATCATCAGCATCAAGTTTTCACAGTTTGAGACCTCTGACTGGATGGAGTGGTTTGACCTCAAGCTGATCCCCGTCCTTCCCAGTTTCACTGCAGAGATGCTACAGATCACAATCACCAATATAACCTGCACTGACTACCAAGTGATGTGAGTCTGTAGATTCTCAATCGTTTCCCGCAAGTTTCCGTGCCATCGACAAGTCAGTTTCTCATCAAACACAATGTTCTTATCTTGCAGTGTTTCAGGAATGAGCAAGGTGTTCTCCAAGATGAGTGCCAGCAGGAGGGAGGAAATAACAGAGGTTTTAGTCAATTTCCTGAAGGAATTTGCTGCACAGCTAAAGACACCAGGTAGATGCCCCTTTGCACACTTTGCAGTTTGCCTCGCAACAGTCTTATCTCGAATGAAGGGGCATCATATTATGACCCAGACATGTGCTTTTCTTTTTATTTGTTGTTGTTCCGTGTTCCAACAGTTTGCCGGAAGGATATCCACAGTGATGCTGACTGGCTGACTACCAACTTGGGTCTGTTCTTGACAACGACACCCTACTCTGTCCTCAAAGACTTCAACATCTCTAGGGTAAGGCGCTCCTTTTCAGCTTCATAAAAACTTGATATAGCCTGCAACATTTGTAGAGCTTTCATCCAAGCTTTGAGGGTGGTGGTTTTGTGCAAAGGACTGCACCGCAATTAGAGGGATACAAAATCCCTTCAGTGCAATTTCCTTTATCGATTCCCCTTAGGTGGCAGTTCTGGAATCCCTTTCTCCAGCACAGAAAGCAGAGCTGATTCTTGATCCAACCAGTGGGGCTCTAGAGAATGAGACGTTGGTAACGGAGGTGATGATTAGAATCCTGTCATCGTCAGGAGAGGAGCAGCTCTATATGTTCTTTGAGACTTTTGCCAACGTCACCAAAAAGGTTAGCTTTTTCTCCTTTTTGAAAAATGAATTTGGTATGAGCCAGCTCTTCAAAACTGCGTAGCCGTCAATTGAGCATTAAAGTTTCTAGAATGATTATTCATTTGTTAATTGTTCCCACTGTAGAAAAATATTGACTTCATCAAAAACACAGCTGTGAGAGACACGATCCTGGACGAGACGTTGACTGCTCTTGCACCCAATTTTGTCGTCTTCCAAAAAAGTCAGTTTGAGTTGTGGTTCCAAGAGTATCTTTTTGTTCTACTGGCCAGTTTCCAACCATCGTACCTGGTCCTGATTCCTAAGAACCTCAGCTGTGACTCCTATAAGGCAATGTAAGTGACTGATTCCTGTACCCATACTTGGAACATTTTTTGAAAGATAAAAGTAGAAAAACTGGATGTTGTCTCTTTACCACAGTTTGAAGGGTCTGGATATGAGTCTGAATGTTCTTCCACTGGACCTTGAAGAGGAACTCAGATCAAGCAGAGAAATGATGAGCCATGCTTTGCCAAAAGGTATGTGGGGATCTGAAATTCCATGAAGAGTTGACAGTTTTTTATCTTTGTCCTCTCTTCAACTAAGTGATGCATTTTCTTTTCTCCTCTGTAGATTGCAGAGCTTCCTTCCCTGTTGGTGTGGTAAGTAATCCTCTTTAAAGAACTGCACTGTCTTATGACTGTACATGACTAAAGCAACAAAAAAAAATTATGTTTGCTAACATGCTTTATCGCTCTTATTTTCCTCAGTGCAAGAGGACAGTGGTAGATGGTAAGTTAGGAAATGTTTGTCTTCTGAATATTTCTGACCTTGCAGATCATGTGTTGAAAAAGACAAAAAATGCAATTGAGCAGTCAAATATTGTCTTTTTTCATTCATTTATTTTCTTTCTGCAGAACATGTTTGTCAAGGTGTAGGCAGGTAAGTCTTTGTGTTTATAACTATGAAAATTGTAGATTTCGGAAAAGCATTACAGGTGATGTAATGGAATTATTTTCTCCACAGTCACCTACCTCAGACTCAAGCCTCCTTTGGAAATGACTCTGCACAGCTCTGCAACTTCAGCATCTATGAATACGCCTGTTCATCAGTAAGGACTCTGTGAATAAGTTGTAAAACGTCTCTTAGTGTTCATCTGTTATGCAGCATGTGGTCAGTTGTGCAACCGAGTAAACGCCTCTTTCTGCCATTGCTTAACTGTTGCTGTTGTTATGTTTGAAGGTTGAAGCTCTGACCTCCAATGACCTGGTCACTATAATGACATGTAATCTGGCGAGCGGCAAGAACTACAGCAGGGTCACTTGGAAGCTTTTCTTCCAAAAGTTTGAAGCACCTCTGGAGGAAGCCTTGGATGCGTTCTCCAACATGGTAAGTAATTAAGAGTTGTAGTGCAATGACGGGGAAATATTAGTTTGGAACCATGCTTTGAAACATCCACTTCCTCTTGCAGACCCTCATCGTCAGTCTGACCGACCCGCATGTTCTCGATGCCATCGGAGAGGAGAAAGTCAACAACTTCACTGAGGAACAGCTTGCGGATGCTGTTTTCATCAACGAGTGGTTCCAGATCAGGCTCAGACCATTCTTGTCAACAGTTTCCTCTGACTTCCTCTCCTGTCTAAGTTCCAAGAAATTCAGCTGTCAGACCTTCCAAGTTGTGTAAGTATGGAAAGTAGAATTTTGAGACTACACAGTTGGGACGTATGGCATGAAGTTTGGGGACAATAACCATAGACCCATAACAACGCCTGATCTCTTCTCATCCAATTTAGGGTGGCGGCTCTTAGCAGTCAAGATAAGCTCATGGAAGAAGAGCAGAAATGGTCCATCTTTAGTTATTTCATCTATCCTTTCATCACAAGAAATGACCTGTCAGGTACTTAGAGAAATTCTGCTTCAACACATGAACACTGCACTCCCATCTGCAGCATCTTTTATCTCCTTGTGACTTCAACACTTCAACTGCTGGTCAACTGCATTCAATAAACCATGATTTCAATGGAATGTTCTGATTTCCTTCCTGGCTGTTGTGTTGTGATTTTAGATGCCGGGTGCGTGTCCAGTACTTCTGGAAGTAGGAACTGGCTATTGAAGAACTTTGGCAAGTTCTCCAAGTATGCAACTTTGGAAGAGCTGGACATTCTAAATGCAGATTTCTCCAGTGTGAGTAACAGCAGCCTTGCACCGATTATACACTGCTCGAAGGTTTGACTCCGTCTTTAGGCCACAGGCTCTAACGGCTTATTTTGTGTTATGTTTCAGTTTGATTCTTTGGATCTGCTGACCCCAAGCCAAGCAGCTGAACTCACTCTGACCTCTGGACCACTGAACAGCACAAGTCAGATCGACCGAGTGTTTGACAGACTAAAGACTGGAGATGCTTTCAACAACGTGGATGAATTTTTAACAACGCTCTCTGATCTGAAGGTAAGTGGCACGCTTAAACTACCTCAAAATTTGTTGCTCAACAAGCCTTGCAATGAGGCGGCATCCATGACTTGACCTGAGATATCATTCCCACCTGTTGCATTGCTTTTCTTCAGGCTGACCTGAGCACTGTCCCAGCTGTGAGAGATGTGATGATGAATAGAACCTTCCAGATCATCAGCATCAAGTTTCCACAGTTTGAGACCTCTGACTGGATGGAGTGGTTTGACCTCAAGCTGATCCCTGTCCTTCCCAGTTTCACTGCAGAGATGCTACAGATCACAATCACCAATATAACCTGCACTGACTACCAAGTGATGTGAGTCTGTAGATTCTCAATCGTTTCCCGCAAGTTTCCGTGCCATCGACAAGTCAGTTTCTCATCAAACACAATGTTCCTATCTTGTAGTGTTTCAGGAATGAGCAAGGTGTTCTCCAAGATGAGTGCCAGCAGGAGGGAGGAAATAACTGAGGTTTTAGTCAATTTCCTGAAGGATTTTGCTGCACAGCTAAAGACACCAGGTAGATGCCCCTTTGCACACTTTGCAGTTTGCCTCACAACAGTCTTATCTCGGATGAAAGGGCATCATATTATGACCCAGACATGTGCTTTTGTTTTTATTTCTTGTTGTTCCGTGTTCCAACAGTTTGCCGGAAGGATATCCACAGTGATGCTGACTGGCTGACTACCAACTTGGGTCTGTTCTTGACAACGACACCCTACTCTGTCCTCAAAGACTTCAACATCTCTGGGGTAAGGCGCTCCTTTTCAGCTTCATAAAAACTTGATATAGCCTGCAACATTTGTAGAGCTTTCATCCAAGCTTTGAGGGTGGTGGTTTTGTGCAAAGGACTGCACCGCAATAAGAGGGATACAAAATCCCTTCAGTGCAATTTCCTTTCTCGATTCCCCTTAGGTGGCAGTTCTGGAATCCCTTTCTCCAGCACAGAAAGCAGAGCTGATTCTTGATCCAACCAGTGGGGCTCTAGAGAATGAGACGTTGGTAACGGAGGTGATGATTAGAATCCTGTCATCGTCAGGAGAGGAGCAGCTATATATGTTCTTTGAGACTTTCGCCAACGTCACCAAAAAGGTTAGCTTTTTCTCCTTTTGAAAAATGAATTTGGTATGAGCCAGCTCTTCAAAACTGCGTAGCCGTCAATTGAGCATTAAAGTTTCTAGAATGATTATTCATTTGATAATTGTTCCCACTGTAGAAAAATATTGACTTCATCAAAAACACAGCTGTGAGAGACACGATCCTGGACGAGACGTTGACTGCTCTTGCACCCAATTTTGTCGTCTTCCAAAAAAGTCAGTTTGAGTTGTGGTTCCAAGAGTATCTTTTTGTTCTACTGGCCAGTTTCCAACCATCGTACCTGGTCCTGATTCCTAAGAACCTCAGCTGTGACTCCTATAAGGCAATGTAAGTGACTGATTCCTGTACCCATACTTGGAACATTTTTTGAAAGATAAAAGTAGAAAAACTGGATGTTGTCTCTTTACCACAGTTTGAAGGGTCTGGATATGAGTCTGAATGTTCTTCCACTGGACCTTGAAGAGGAACTCAGATCAAGCAGAGAAATGATGAGCCAGGCTTTGCCAAAAGGTATGTGGGGATCTGAAATTCCATGAAGAGTTGACAGTTTTTTATCTTTGTCCTCTCTTCAACTAAGTGATGCATTTTCTTTTCTCCTCTGTAGATTGCAGAGCTTCCTTCCCTGTTGGTGTGGTAAGTAATCCTCTTTAAAGAACTGCACTGTCTTATGACTGTACATCACTAAAGCAACAAAAAAAAAATCATGTTTGCTAACATGCTTTATCGCTCTTATTTTCCTCAGTGCAAGAGGACAGTGGTAGATGGTAAGTTAGGAAATGTTTGTCTTCTTAATATTTCTGACCTTGCAGATCATGTGTTGAAAAAGACAAAAAATGCAATTGAGCAGTCAAATATTGTCTTTTTTCATTCATTTATTTTCTTTCTGCAGAACATGTTTGTCAAGGTGTAGGCAGGTAAGTCTTTGTGTTTATAACTATGAAAATTGTAGATTTCGGAAAAGCATTACAGGTGATGTAATGGAATTATTTTCTCCACAGTCACCTACCTCAGACTCAAGCCTCCTTTGGAAATGACTCTGCACAGCTCTGCAACTTCAGCATCTATGAATACGCCTGTTCATCAGTAAGGACTCTGTGAATAAGTTGTAAAACGTCTCTTAGTGTTCATCTGTTACGCAGCATGTGGTCAGTTGTGCAACCGAGTAAACGCCTCTTTTTGCCATTGCTTAACTGTTGCTGTTGTTGTGTTTGAAGGTTGAAGCTCTGACCTCCAATGACCTGGTCACTATAATGACATGTAATCTGGCAAGCGGCAAGAACTACAGCAGGGTCACTTGGAAGCTTTTCTTCCAAAAGTTTGAAGCACCTCTGGAGGAAGCCTTGGATGCGTTCTCCAACATGGTAAGTAATTAAGAGTTGTAGTGCAATCACGGGGAAATATTAGTTTGGAACCATGCTTTGAAACATCCACTTCCTCTTGCAGACCCTCATCGTCAGTCTGACCGACCCGCATGTTCTCGATGCCATCGGTGAGGTGAAAGTCAACAACTTCACCGAGGAACAGCTTGCGGATGCTGTTTTCATCAACGAGTGGTTCCAGATCAGGCTCAGACCATTCTTGTCAACAGTTTCCTCTGACTTCCTCTCCTGTCTCAGTTCCAAGAAATTCAGCTGTCAGACCTTCCAAGTTGTGTAAGTATGGAAAGTAGAATTTTGAGACTACACAGTTGGGACGTATGGCATGAAGTTTGGGGACAATAACCATAGACCCATAACAACGCCTGATCTCTTCTCATCCAATTTAGGGTGGAGGCTCTTAGCAGTCAAGATAAGCTCATGGAAGAAGAGCAGAAATGGTCCATCTTTAGTTATTTCATCTATCCTTTCATCACAAGAAATGACCTGTCAGGTACTTAGAGAAATTCTGCTTCAACACATGAACACTGCGCTCCCATCTGCAGCATCTTTTATCTCCTTGTGACTTCAACACTTCAACTGCTGGTCAACTGCATTCAATAAACCATGATTTCAATGGAATGTTCTGATTTCCTTCCTGGCTTTTGTGTTGTGATTTTAGATGCCGGGTGCGTGTCCAGTACTTCTGGAAGTAGGAACTGGCTATTGAAGAACTTTGGCAAGTTCTCCAAGTATGCAACTTTGGAAGAGCTGGACATTCTAAATGCAGATTTCTCCAGTGTGAGTAACAGCAGCCTTGCACCGATTATACACTGCTCGATGGTTTGACTCCGTCTTTAGGCCACAGGCTCTAACGGCTTATTTTGTGTTATGTTTCAGTTTGATTCTTTGGATCTGCTGACCCCAAGCCAAGCAGCTGAACTCACTCTGACCTCTGGACCACTGAACAGCACAAGTCAGATCGACCGAGTGTTTGACAGACTAAAGACTGGAGATGCTTTCAACAACGTGGATGAATTTTTAACAACGCTCTCTGATCTGAAGGTAAGTGGCACGCTTAAACTACCTCAAAATTTGTTGCTCAACAACCCTTGCAATGAGGCGGCATCCATGACTTGACCTGAGATATCATTCCCACCTGTTGCATTGCTTTTCTTCAGGCTGACCTAAGCATTTTCCCAGCTGTGAGAGATGTGATGATGAATAGAACCTTCCAGATCATCAGCATCAAGTTTTCACAGTTTGAGACCTCTGACTGGATGGAGTGGTTTGACCTCAAGCTGATCCCTGTCCTTCCCAGTTTCACTGCAGAGATGCTACAGATCACAATCACCAATATAACCTGCACTGACTACCAAGTGATGTGAGTCTGTAGATTCTCAATCGTTTCCCGCAAGTTTCCGTGCCATCGACAAGTCAGTTTCTCATCAAACACAATGTTCCTATCTTGTAGTGTTTCAGGAATGAGCAAGGTGTTCTCCAAGATGAGTGCCAGCAGGAGGGAGGAAATAACAGAGGTTTTAGTCAATTTCCTGAAGGATTTTGCTGCACAGCTAAAGACACCAGGTAGATGCCCCTTTGCACACTTTGCAGTTTGCCTCGCAACAGTCTTATCTCGAATGAAGGGGCATCATATTATGACCCAGACATGTGCTTTTCTTTTTATTTGTTGTTGTTCCGTGTTCCAACAGTTTGCCGGAAGGATATCCACAGTGATGCTGACTGGCTGACTACCAACTTGGGTCTGTTCTTGACAACGACACCCTACTCTGTCCTCAAAGACTTCAACATCTCTAGGGTAAGGCGCTCCTTTTCAGCTTCATAAAAACTTGATATAGCCTGCAACATTTGTAGAGCTTTCATCCAAGCTTTGAGGGTGGTGGTTTTGTGCAAAGGACTGCACTGCAATTAGAGGGATACAAAATCCCTTCAGTGCAATTTCCTTTATCGATTCCCCTTAGGTGGCAGTTCTGGAATCCCTTTCTCCAGCACAGAAAGCAGAGCTGATTCTTGATCCAACCAGTGGGGCTCTAGAGAATGAGACGTTGGTAACGGAGGTAATGATTAGAATCCTGTCATCGTCAGGAGAGGAGCAGCTCTATATGTTCTTTGAGACTTTCGCCAACGTCACCAAAAAGGTTAGCTTTTTCTCCTTTTTGAAAAATGAATTTGGTATGAGCCAGCTCTTCAAAACTGCGTAGCCGTCAATTGAGCATTAAAGTTTCTAGAATGATTATTCATTTGATAATTGTTCCCACTGTAGAAAAATATTGACTTCATCAAAAACACAGCTGTGAGAGACACGATCCTGGACGAGACGTTGACTGCTCTTGCACCCAATTTTGTCGTCTTCCAAAAAAGTCAGTTTGAGTTGTGGTTCCAAGAGTATCTTTTTGTTCTACTGGCAAGTTTCCAACCATCGTACCTGGTCCTGATTCCTAAGAACCTCAGCTGTGACTCCTATAAGGCAATGTAAGTGACTAATTCCTGTACCCATACTTGGAACATTTTTTGAAAGATAAAAGTAGAAAAACTGGATGTTGTCTCTTTACCACAGTTTGAAGGGTCTGGATATGAGTCTGAATGTTCTTCCACTGGACCTTGAAGAGGAACTCAGATCAAGCAGAGAAATGATGAGCCAGGCTTTGCCAAAAGGTATGTGGGGATCTGAAATTACATGAAGAGTTGACAGTTTTTTATCTTTGTCCTCTCTTCAACTAAGTGATGCATTTTCTTTTCTCCTCTGTAGATTGCAGAGCTCCCTTCCCTGTTGGTGTGGTAAGTAATCCTCTTTAAAGAACTGCACTGTCTTATGACTGTACATGACTAAAGCAACAAAAAAAGAATTCATGTTTGCTAACATGCTTTATCGCTCTTATTTTCCTCAGTGCAAGAGGACAGTGGTAGATGGTAAGTTAGGAAATGTTTGTCTTCTTAATATTTCTGACCTTGCAGATCATGTGTTGAAAAAGACAAAAAATGCAATTGAGCAGTCAAATATTGTCTTTTCTCATTCATTTATTTTCTTTCTGCAGAACATGTTTGTCAAGGTGTAGGCAGGTAAGTCTTTGTGTTTTTAACTATGAAAATTGTAGATTTCTGAAAAGCATTACAGGTGATATAATGGAATTATTTTCTCCACAGTCACCTACCTCAGACTCAAGCCTCCTTTGGAAATGACTCTGCACAGCTCTGCAACTTCAGCATCTATGAATACGCCTGTTCATCAGTAAGGACTCTGTGAATAAGTTGTAAAACGTCTCTTAGTGTTCATCTGTTACGCAGCATGTGGTCAGTTGTGCAACCGATCAAACGCCTCTTTTTGCCATTGCTTAACTGTTGCTGTTGTTGTGTTTGAAGGTTGAAGCTCTGACCTCCAATGACCTGGTCACTATAATGACATGTAATCTGGCGAGCGGCAAGGACTACAGCAGGGTCACTTGGAAGCTTTTCTTCCAAAAGTTTGAAGCACCTCTGGAGGAAGCCTTGGATGCGTTCTCCAACATGGTAAGTAATTAAGAGTTGTAATGCAATGACAGGGAAATATTAGTTTGGAACCATGCTTTGAAACATCCACTTCCTCTTGCAGACCCTCATCGCCAGTCTGACCGACCCGCATGTTCTCGATGCCATCGGAGAGGTGAAAGTCAACAACTTCACCGAGGAACAGCTTGCGGACGCTGTTTTCATCAACGAGTGGTTCCACATCAGGCTCAGACCATTCTTGTCAACAGTTTCCTCTGACTTCCTCTCCTGTCTCAGTTCCAAGAAATTCAGCTGTCAGACCTTCCAAGTTGTGTAAGTATGGAAAGTAGAATTTTGAGACTACACAGTTGGGACGTATGGCATGAAGTTTGGGGACAATAACCATAGACCCATAACAACGCCTGATCTCTTCTCATCCAATTTAGGGTGGAGGCTCTTAGCAGTCAAGATAAGCTCATGGAAGAAGAGCAGAAATGGTCCATCTTTAGTTATTTCATCTTTCCTTTCATCACAAGAAATGACCTGTCAGGTACTTAGAGAAATTCTGCTTCAACACATGAACACTGCGCTCCCATCTGCAGCATCTTTTATCTCCTTGTGACTTCAACACTTCAACTGTTGGTCAACTGCATTCAATAAACCATGATTTCAATGGAATGTTCTGATTTCCTTCCTGGCTGTTGTGTTGTGATTTTAGATGCCGGGTGCGTGTCCAGTACTTCTGGAAGTAGGAACTGGCTATTGAAGAACTTTGGCAAGTTCTCCAAGTATGCAACTTTGGAAGAGCTGGACATTCTAAATGCAGATTTCTCCAGTGTGAGTAACAGCAGCCTTGCACCGATTATACACTGCTCCAAGGTTTGACCCTGTCTTTAGGCCACAGGCTCTAACGGCTTATTTTGTGTTATGTTTCAGTTTGATTCTTTGGATCTGCTGACCCCAAGCCAAGCAGCTGAACTCACTCTGACCTCTGGACCACTGAACAGCACAAGTCAGATCGACCGAGTGTTTGACAGACTAAAGACTGGAGATGCTTTCAACAACGTGGATGAATTTTTAACAACGCTCTCTGATCTGAAGGTAAGTGGCACGCTTAAACTACCTCAAATTTGTTGCTCAACAACCCATGCAATGAGGCGGCATCCATGACTTGACCTGAGATATCATTCCCACCTGTTGCATTGCTTTTCTTCAGGCTGACCTAAGCATTGTCCCAGCTGTGAGAGATGTGATGATGAATAGAACCTTCCAGATCATCAGCATCAAGTTTTCACAGTTTGAGACCTCTGACTGGATGGAGTGGTTTGACCTCAAGCTGATCCCTGTCCTTCCCAGTTTCACTGCAGAGATGCTACAGATCACAATCACCAATATAACCTGCACTGACTACCAAGTGATGTGAGTCTGTAGATTCTCAATCGTTTCCCGCAAGTTTCCGTGCCATCGACAAGTCAGTTTCTCATCAAACACAATGTTCCTATCTTGCAGTGTTTCAGGAATGAGCAAGGTGTTCTCCAAGATGAGTGCCAGCAGGAGGGAGGAAATAACAGAGGTTTTAGTCAATTTCCTGAAGGAATTTGCTGCACAGCTAAAGACACCAGGTAGATGCCCCTTTGCACACTTTGCAGTTTGCCTCGCAACAGTCTTATCTCGAATGAAGGGGCATCATATTATGACCCAGACATGTGCTTTTCTTTTTATTTGTTGTTGTTCCGTGTTCCAACAGTTTGCCGGAAGGATATCCACAGTGATGCTGACTGGCTGACTACCAACTTGGGTCTGTTCTTGACAACGACACCCTACTCTGTCCTCAAAGACTTCAACATCTCTGGGGTAGGGCGCTCCTTTTCAGCTTCATAAAAACTTGATATAGCCTGCAACATTTGTAGAGCTTTCATCCAAGCTTTGAGGGTGGTGGTTTTGTGCAAAGGACTGCACTGCAATTAGAGGGATACAAAATCCCTTCAGTGCAATTTCCTTTCTCGATTCCCCTTAGGTGGCAGTTCTGGAATCCCTTTCTCCAGCACAGAAAGCAGAGCTGATTCTTGATCCAACCAGTGGGGCTCTAGAGAATGAGACGTTGGTAACGGAGGTGATGATTAGAATCCTGTCATCGTCAGGAGAGGAGCAGCTCTATATGTTCTTTGAGACTTTTGCCAACGTCACCAAAAAGGTTAGCTTTTTCTCCTTTTTGAAAAATGAATTTGGTATGAGCCAGCTCTTCAAAACTGCGTAGCCGTCAATTGAGCATTAAAGCTTCTAGAATGATTATTCATTTGATAATTGTTCCCACTGTAGAAAAATATTGACTTCATCAAAAACACAGCTGTGAGAGACACGATCCTGGACGAGACGTTGACTGCTCTTGAACCCAATTTTGTCGTCTTCCAAAAAAGTCAGTTTGAGTTGTGGTTCCAAGAGTATCTTTTTGTTCTACTGGCCAGTTTCCAACCATCGTACCTGGTCCTGATTCCTAAGAACCTCAGCTGTGACTCCTATAAGGCAATGTAAGTGACTGATTCCTGTATCCATACTTGGAACATTTTTTGAAAGATAAAAGTAGAGAAACTGGATGTTGTCTCTTTACCACAGTTTGAAGGGTCTGGATATGAGTCTGAATGTTCTTCCACTGGACCTTGAAGAGGAACTCAGATCAAGCAGAGAAATGATGAGCCAGGCTTTGCCAAAAGGTATGTGGGGATCTGAAATTCCATGAAGAGTTGACCGTTTTTTATCTTTGTCCTCTCTTCAACTAAGTGATGCATTTTCTTTTCTCCTCTGTAGATTGCAGAGCTTCCTTCCCTGTTGGTGTGGTAAGTAATCCTCTTTAAAGAACTGCACTGTCTTATGACTGTACATGACTAAAGCAACAAAAAAAAATCATGTTTGCTAACATGCTTTATCGCTCTTATTTTCCTCAGTGCAAGAGGACAGTGGTAGATGGTAAGTTAGGAAATGTTTGTCTTCTTAATATTTCTGACCTTGCAGATCATGTGTTGAAAAAGACAAAAAATGCAATTGAGCAGTCAAATATTGTCTTTTTTCATTCATTTATTTTCTTTCTGCAGAACATGTTTGTCAAGGTGTAGGCAGGTAAGTCTTTGTGTTTATAACTATGAAAATTGTAGATTTCTGAAAAGCATTACAGGTGATGTAATGGAATTATTTTCTCCACAGTCACCTACCTCAGACTCAAGCCTCCTTTGGAAATGACTCTGCACAGCTCTGCAACTTCAGCATCTATGAATACGCCTGTTCATCAGTAAGGACTCTGTGAATAAGTTGTAAAACGTCTCTTAGTGTTCATCTGTTATGCAGCATGTGGTCAGTTGTGCAACCGAGTAAACGCCTCTTTTTGCCATTGCTTAACTGTTGCTGTTGTTGTGTTTGAAGGTTGAAGCTCTGACCTCCAATGACCTGGTCACTATAATGACATGTAATCTGGCAAGCGGCAAGAACTACAGCAGGGTCACTTGGAAGCTTTTCTTCCAAAAGTTTGAAGCACCTCTGGAGGAAGCCTTGGATGCGTTCTCCAACATGGTAAGTAATTAAGAGTTGTAATGCAATGACGGGGAAATATTAGTTTGGAACCATGCTTTGAAACATCCACTTCCTCTTGCAGACCCTCATCGTCAGTCTGACCGACCCGCATGTTCTCGATGCCATCGGAGAGGTGAAAGTCAACAACTTCACTGAGGAACAGCTTGCGGATGCTGTTTTCATCAACGAGTGGTTCCAGATCAGGCTCAGACCATTCTTGTCAACAGTTTCCTCTGACTTCCTCTCCTGTCTCAGTTCCAAGAAATTCAGCTGTCAGACCTTCCAAGTTGTGTAAGTATGGAAAGTAGAATTTTGAGACTACACAGTTGGGACGTATGGCATGAAGTTTGGGGACAATAGCCATAGACCCATAACAACGCCTGATCTCTTCTCATCCAATTTAGGGTGGAGGCTCTTAGCAGTCAAGATAAGCTCATGGAAGAAGAGCAGAAATGGTCCATCTTTAGTTATTTCATCTATCCTTTCATCACAAGAAATGACCTGTCAGGTACTTAGAGAAATTCTGCTTCAACACATGAACACTGCACTCCCATCTGCACCATATTTTATCTCCTTGTGACTTCAACACTTCAACTGCTGGTCAACTGCATTCAATAAACCATGATTTCAATGGAATGTTCTGATTTCCTTCCTGGCTGTTGTGTTGTGATTTTAGATGCCGGGTGCGTGTCCAGTACTTCTGGAAGTAGGAACTGGCTATTGAAGAACTTTGGCAAGTTCTCCAAGTATGCAACTTTGGAAGAGCTGGACATTCTAAATGCAGATTTCTCCAGTGTGAGTAACAGCAGCCTTGCACCGATTATACACTGCTCGAAGGTTTGACCCTGTCTTTAGGCCACAGGCTCTAACGGCTTATTTTGTGTTATGTTTCAGTTTGATTCTTTGGATCTGCTGACCCCAAGCCAAGCAGCTGAACTCACTCTGACCTCTGGACCACTGAACAGCACAAGTCAGATCGACCGAGTGTTTGACAGACTAAAGACTGGAGATGCTTTCAACAACGTGGATGAATTTTTAACAACGCTCTCTGATCTGAAGGTAAGTGGCACGCTTAAACTACCTCAAAATTTGTTGCTCAACAACCCTTGCAATGAGGCGGCATCCATGACTTAAGACCTGAGATATCATTCCCACCTGTTGCATTGCTTTTCTTCAGGCTGACCTAAGCATTGTCCCAGCTGTGAGAGATGTGATGATGAATAGAACCTTCCAGATCATCAGCATCAAGTTTTCACAGTTTGAGACCTCTGACTGGATGGAGTGGTTTGACCTCAAGCTGATCCCTGTCCTTCCCAGTTTCACTGCAGAGATGCTACAGATCACAATCACCAATATAACCTGCACTGACTACCAAGTGATGTGAGTCTGTAGATTCTCAATCGTTTCCCGCAAGTTTCCGTGCCATCGACAAGTCAGTTTCTCATCAAACACAATGTTCCTATCTTGCAGTGTTTCAGGAATGAGCAAGGTGTTCTCCCAGATGAGTGCCAGCAGGAGGGAGGACATAACAGAGGTTTTAGTCAATTTCCTGAAGGAATTTGCTGCACAGCTAAAGACACCAGGTAGATGCCCCTTTGCACACTTTGCAGTTTGCCTCGCAACAGTCTTATCTCGAATGTAAGGGCCTCATATTATGACCCAGACATGTGCTTTTTTTTTATTTGTTGTTGTTCCGTGTTCCAACAGTTTGCCGGAAGGATATCCACAGTGATGCTGACTGGCTGACTACCAACTTGGGTCTGTTCTTGACAACGACACCCTACTCTGTCCTCAAAGACTTCAACATCTCTGGGGTAAGGCGCTCCTTTTCAGCTTCATAAAAACTTGATATAGCCTGCAACATTTGTAGAGCTTTCATCCAAGCTTTGAGGGTGGTGGTTTTGTGCAAAGGACTGCACCGCAATTAGAGGGATACAAAATCCCTTCAGTGCAATTTCCTTTCTCGATTCCCCTTAGGTGGCAGTTCTGGAATCCCTTTCTCCAGCACAGAAAGCAGAGCTGATTCTTGATCCAACCAGTGGGGCTCTAGAGAATGAGACGTTGGTAACGGAGGTGATGATTAGAATCCTGTCATCGTCAGGAGAGGAGCAGCTATATATGTTCTTTGAGACTTTTGCCAACGTCACCAAAAAGGTTAGCTTTTTCTCCTTTTTGAAAAATGAATTTGGTATGAGCCAGCTCTTCAAAACTGCGTAGCCGTCAATTGAGCATTAAAGTTTCTAGAATGATTATTCATTTGATAATTGTTCCCACTGTAGAAAAATATTGACTTCATCAAAAACACAGCTGTGAGAGACACGATCCTGGACGAGACGTTGACTGCTCTTGCACCCAATTTTGTCGTCTTCCAAAAAAGTCAGTTTGAGTTGTGGTTCCAAGAGTATCTTTTTGTTCTACTGGCCAGTTTCCAACCATCGTACCTGGTCCTGATTCCTAAGAACCTCAGCTGTGACTCCTATAAGGCAATGTAAGTGACTGATTCCTATACCCATACTTGGAACATTTTTTGAAAGATGAAAGTAGAAAAACTGGATGTTGTCTCTTTACCACAGTTTGAAGGGTCTGGATATGAGTCTGAATGTTCTTCCACTGGACCTTGAAGAGGAACTCAGATCAAGCAGAGAAATGATGAGCCATGCTTTGCCAAAAGGTATGTGGGGATCTGAAATTACATGAAGAGTTGACAGTTTTTTATCTTTGTCCTCTCTTTAACTAAGTGATGCATTTTCTTTTCTCCTCTGTAGATTGCAGAGCTTCCTTCCCTGTTGGTGTGGTAAGTAATCCTCTTTAAAGAACTGCACTGTCTTATGACTGTACATGACTAAAGCAACAAAAAAAAATCATGTTTGCTAACATGCTTTATCGCTCTTATTTTCCTCAGTGCAAGAGGACAGTGGTAGATGGTAAGTTGGGAAATGTTTGTCTTCTTAATATTTCTGACCTTGCAGATCATGTGTTGAAAAAGACAAAAAATGCAATTGAGCAGTCAAATATTGTCTTTTTTCATTCATTTATTTTCTTTCTGCAGAACATGTTTGTCAAGGTGTAGGCAGGTAAGTCTTTGTGTTTATAACTATGAAAATTGTAGATTTCTGAAAAGCATTACAGGTGATGTAATGGAATTATTTTCTCCACAGTCACCTACCTCAGACTCAAGCCTCCTTTGGAAATGACTCTGCACAGCTCTGCAACTTCAGCATCTATGAATACGCCTGTTCATCAGTAAGGACTCTGTGAATAAGTTGTAAAACGTCTCTTAGTGTTCATCTGTTACGCAGCATGTGGTCAGTTGTGCAACAGAGTAAACGCCTCTTTTTGCCATTGCTTAACTGTTGCTGTTGTTGTGTTTGAAGGTTGAAGCTCTGACCTCCAATGACCTGGTCACTATAATGACATGTAATCTGGCGAGCGGCAAGGACTACAGCAGGATCACTTGGAAGCTTTTCTTCCAAAAGTTTGAAGCACCACTGGAGGAAGCCTTGGATGCGTTCTCCAACATGGTGAGTAATTAAGAGTTGTAGTGAAATGACGGGGAAATATTTATTTGGAACCATGCTTTGAAACATCCACTTCCTCTTGCAGACCCTCAACGCCAGTCTGACCGACTCGCATGTTCTCGATGCCATCGGTGAGGTGAAAGTCAACAACTTCACCGAGGAACAGCTTGCGGAGGCTGTTTTCATCAACGAGTGGTTCCAGATCAGGCTCAGACCATTCTTGTCAACAGTTTCCTCTGACTTCCTCTCCTGTCTCAGTTCCAAGAAATTCAGCTGTCAGACCTTCCAAGTTGTGTAAGTATGGAAAGTAGAATTTTGAGACTACACAGTTGGGACGTATGGCATGAAGTTTGGGGACAATAACCATAGACCCATAACAACGCCTGATCTCTTCTCATCCAATTTAGGGTGGAGGCTCTTAGCAGTCAAGATAAGCTCATGGAAGAAGAGCAGAAATGGTCCATCTTTAGTTATTTCATCTATCCTTTCATCACAAGAAATGACCTGTCAGGTAGTTAGAGAAATTCTGCTTCAACACATGAACACTGCGCTCCCATCTGCAGCATCTTTTATCTCCTTGTGACTTCAACACTTCAACTGCTGGTCAACTGCATTTAATAAACCATGATTTCAATAGAATGTTCTGATTTCCTTCCTGGCTGTTGTGTTGTGATTTTAGATGCCGGGTGCGTGTCCAGTACTTCTGGAAGTAGGAACTGGCTATTGAAGAACTTTGGCAAGTTCTCCAAGTATGCAACTTTGGAAGAGCTGGACATTCTAAATGCAGATTTCTCCAGTGTGAGTAACAGCAGCCTTGCACCGATTATACACTGCTCGATGGTTTGACCCTGTCTTTAGGCCACAGGCTCTAACGGCTTATTTTGTGTTATGTTTCAGTTTGATTCTTTGGATCTGCTGACCCCAAGCCAAGCAGCTGAACTCACTCTGACCTCTGGACCACTGAACAGCTCAAGTCAGATCGACCGAGTGTTTGACCGACTAAAGACTGGAGATGCTTTCAACAACGTGGATGAATTTTTAACAACGCTCTCTGATCTGAAGGTAAGTGGCACGCTTAAACTACCTCAAATTTGTTGCTCAACAAGCCTTGCAATGAGGCGGCATCCATGACTTGACCTGAGATATCATTCCCACCTGTTGCATTGCTTTTCTTCAGGCTGACCTAAGCATTGTCCCAGCTGTGAGAGATGTGATGATGAATAGAACCTTCCAGATCATCAGCATCAAGTTTTCACAGTTTGAGACCTCTGACTGGATGGAGTGGTTTGACCTCAAGCTGATCCCTGTCCTTCCCAGTTTCACTGCAGAGATGCTACAGATCACAATCACCAATATAACCTGCACTGACTACCAAGTGATGTGAGTCTGTAGATTCTCAATCGTTTCCCGCAAGTTTCCGTGCCATCGACAAGTCAGTTTCTCATCAAACACAATGTTCTTATCTTGCAGTGTTTCAGGAATGAGCAAGGTGTTCTCCGAGATGAGTGCCAGCAGGAGGGAGGAAATAACAGAGGTTTTAGTCAATTTCCTGAAGGAATTTGCTGCACAGCTAAAGACACCAGGTAGATGCCCCTTTGCACACTTTGCAGTTTGCCTCGCAACAGTCTTATCTCGAATGAAAGGGCCTCATATTATGACCCAGACATGTGCTTTTCTTTTTATTTGTTGTTGTTCCGTGTTCCAACAGTTTGCCGGAAGGATATCCACAGTGATGCTGACTGGCTGACTACCAACTTGGGTCTGTTCTTGACAACGACACCCTACTCTGTCCTCAAAGACTTCAACATCTCTGGGGTAAGGCGCTCCTTTTCAGCTTCATACAAACTTGATATAGCCTGCAACATTTGTAGAGCTTTCATCCAAGCTTTGAGGGTGGTGGTTTTGTGCAAAGGACTGCACCGCAATTATAGGGATACAAAATCCCTTCAGTGCAATTCCTCTCTCGATTCCCCTTAGGTGGCAGTTCTGGAATCCCTTTCTCCAGCACAGAAAGCAGAGCTGATTCTTGATCCAACCAGTGGGGCTCTAGAGAATGAGACGTTGGTAACGGAGGTGATGATTAGAATCCTGTCATCGTCAGGAGAGGAGCAGCTATATATGTTCTTTGAGACTTTCGCCAACGTCACCAAAAAGGTTAGCTTTTTCTCCTTTTTGAAAAATGAATTTGGTATGAGCCAGCTCTTCAAAACTGCGTAGCCGTCAATTGAGCATTAAAGTTTCTAGAATGATTATTCATTTGATAATTGTTCCCACTGTAGAAAAATATTGACTTCATCAAAAACACAGCTGTGAGAGACACGATCCTGGACGAGACGTTGACTGCTCTTGCACCCAATTTTGTCGTCTTCCAAAAAAGTCAGTTTGAGTTGTGGTTCCAAGAGTATCTTTTTGTTCTACTGGCCAGTTTCCAACCATCGTACCTGGTCCTGATTCCTAAGAACCTCAGCTGTGACTCCTATAAGGCAATGTAAGTGACTGATTCCTGTACCCATACTTGGAACATTTTTTGAAAGATAAAAGTAGAGAAACTGGATGTTGTCTCTTTACCACAGTTTGAAGGGTCTGGATATGAGTCTGAATGTTCTTCCACTGGACCTTGAAGAGGAACTCAGATCAAGCAGAGAAATGATGAGCCATGCTTTGCCAAAAGGTATGTGGGGATCTGAAATTCCATGAAGAGTTGACAGTTTTTTATCTTTGTCCTCTCTTCAACTAAGTGATGCATTTTCTTTTCTCCTCTGTAGATTGCAGAGCTCCCTTCCCTGTTGGTGTGGTAAGTAATCCTCTTTAAAGAACTGCACTGTCTTATGACTGTACATGACTAAAGCAACAAAAAAAATCATGTTTGCTAACATGCTTTATCGCTCTTATTTTCCTCAGTGCAAGAGGACAGTGGTAGATGGTAAGTTAGGAAATGTTTGTCTTCTTAATATTTCTGACCTTGCAGATCATGTGTTGAAAAAGACAAAAAATGCAATTGAGCAGTCAAATATTGTCTTTTTTCATTCATTTATTTTCTTTCTGCAGAACATGTTTGTCAAGGTGTAGGCAGGTAAGTCTTTGTGTTTATAACTATGAAAATTGTAGATTTCTGAAAAGCATTACAGGTGATGTAATGGAATTATTTTCTCCACAGTCACCTACCTCAGACTCAAGCCTCCTTTGGAAATGACTCTGCACAGCTCTGCAACTTCAGCATCTATGAATACGCCTGTTCATCAGTAAGGACTCTGTGAATAAGTTGTAAAACGTCTCTTAGTGTTCATCTGTTACGCAGCATGTGGTCAGTTGTGCAACCGAATAAACGCCTCTTTTTGCCATTGCTTAACTGTTGCTGTTGTTGTGTTTGAAGGTTGAAGCTATGACCTCCAATGACCTGGTCACTATAATGACATGTAATCTGGCGAGCGGCAAGGACTACAGCAGGATCACTTGGAAGGTTTTCTTCCAAAAGTTTGAAGCACCTCTGGAGGAAGCCTTGAATGCGTTCTCCAACATGGTAAGTAATTAAGAGTTGTAGTGCAATGACGGGGAAATATTAGTTTGGAACCATGCTTTGAAACATCCACTTCCTCTTGCAGACCCTCATCGCCAGTCTGACCGACCCGCATGTTCTCGATGCCATTGTTGAGGTGAAAGTCAACAACTTCACCGAGGAACAGCTTGCGGACGCTGTTTTCATCAACGAGTGGTTCCAGATCAGGCTCAGACCATTCTTGTCAACAGTTTCCTCTGACTTCCTCTCCTGTCTCAGTTCCAAGAAATTCAGCTGTCAGACCTTCCAAGTTGTGTAAGTATGGAAAGTAGAATTTTGAGACTACACAGTTGGGATGTATGGCATGAAGTTTGGGGACAATAACCATAGACCCATAACAACGCCTGATCTCTTCTCATCCAATTTAGGGTGGAGGCTCTTAGCAGTCAAGATAAGCTCATGGAAGAGGAGCAGAAATGGTCCATCTTTAGTTATTTCATCTATCCTTTCATCACAAGAAATGACCTGTCAGGTACTTAGAGAAATTCTGCTTCAACACATGAACACTGCGCTCCCATCTGCAGCATCTTTTATCTCCTTGTGACTTCAACACTTCAACTGCTGGTCAACTGCATTCAATAAACCATGATTTCAATGGAATGTTCTGATTTCCTTCCTGGCTGTTGTGTTGTGATTTTAGATGCCGGGTGCGTGTCCAGTACTTCTGGAAGTAGGAACTGGCTATTGAAGAACTTTGGCAAGTTCTCCAAGTATGCAACTTTGGAAGAGCTGGACATTCTAAATGCAGATTTCTCCAGTGTGAGTAACAGCAGCCTTGCACCGATTATACACTGCTCGAAGGTTTGACCCTGTCTTTAGGCCACAGGCTCTAACGGCCTATTTTGTGTTATGTTTCAGTTTGATTCTTTGGATCTGCTGACCCCAAGCCAAGCAGCTGAACTCACTCTGACCTCTGGACCACTGAACAGCACAAGTCAGATCCACCGAGTGTTTGACCGACTAAAGACTGGAGATGCTTTCAACAACGTGGATGAATTTTTAACAACGCTCTCTGATCTGAAGGTAAGTGGCACGCTTAAACTACCTCAAAATTTGTTGCTCAACAACCCATGCAATGAGGCGGCATCCATGACTTGAGACCTGAGATATCATTCCCACCTGTTGCATTGCTTTTCTTCAGGCTGACCTAAGCATTGTCCCAGCTGTGAGAGATGTGATGATGAATAGAACCTTCCAGATCATCAGCATCAAGTTTTCACAGTTTGAGACCTCTGACTGGATGGAGTGGTTTGACCTCAAGCTGATCCCTGTCCTTCCCAGTTTCACTGCAGAGATGCTACAGATCACAATCACCAATATAACCTGCACTGACTACCAAGTGATGTGAGTCTGTAGATTCTCAATCGTTTCCCGCAAGTTTCCGTGCCATCGACAAGTCAGTTTCTCATCAAACACAATGTTCCTATCTTGCAGTGTTTCAGGAATGAGCAAGGTGTTCTCCGAGATGAGTGCCAGCAGGAGGGAGGAAATAACAGAGGTTTTAGTCAATTTCCTGAAGGAATTTGCTGCACAGCTAAAGACACCAGGTAGATGCCCCTTTGCACACTTTGCAGTTTGCCTCGCAACAGTCATATCTCGGATGTAAGGGCCTCATATTATGACCCAGACATGTGCTTTTCTTTTTATTTGTTGTTGTTCCGTGTTCCAACAGTTTGCCGGAAGGATATCCACAGTGATGCTGACTGGCTGACTACCAACTTGGGTCTGTTCTTGACAACGACACCCTACTCTGTCCTCAAAGACTTCAACATCTCTGGGGTAAGACGCTCCTTTTCAGCTTCATAAAAACTTGATATAGCCTGCAACATTTGTAGAGCTTTCATCCAAGCTTTGAGGGTGGTGGTTTTGTGCAAAGGACTGCACCGCAATTAGAGGGATACAAAATCCCTTCAGTGCAATTTCCTTTCTCGATTCCCCTTAGGTGGCAGTTCTGGAATCCCTTTCTCCAGCACAGAAAGCAGAGCTGATTCTTGATCCAACCAGTGGGGCTCTAGAGAATGAGACGTTGGTAACGGAGGTAATGATTAGAATCCTGTCATCGTCAGGAGAGGAGCAGCTCTATATGTTCTTTGAGACTTTCGCCAACGTCTCCAAAAAGGTTAGCTTTTTCTTCTTTTTGAAAAATGAATTTGGTATGAGCCAGCTCTTCGAAACTGCGTAGCCGTCAATTGAGCATTAAAGTTTCTAGAATGATTATTCATTTGATAATTGTTCCCACTGTAGAAAAATATTGACTTCATCAAAAACACAGCTGTGAGAGACACGATCCTGGACGAGACGTTGACTGCTCTTGCACCCAATTTTGTCGTCTTCCAAAAAAGTCAGTTTGAGTTGTGGTTCC
This sequence comes from Astyanax mexicanus, assembly GCF_023375975.1. Lineage (NCBI taxonomy): Eukaryota > Metazoa > Chordata > Actinopteri > Characiformes > Acestrorhamphidae > Astyanax > Astyanax mexicanus. The sequence continues at coordinate 42,256,946 of NC_064428.1, read as the reverse complement.
AAGAGTATCTTTTTGTTCTACTGGCCAGTTTCCAACCATCGTACCTGGTCCTGATTCCTAAGAACCTCAGCTGTGACTCCTATAAGGCAATGTAAGTGACTAATTCCTATACCCATACTTGGAACATTTTTTGAAAGATAAAAGTAGAAAAACTGGATGTTGTCTCTTTACCACAGTTTGAAGGGTCTGGATATGAGTCTGAATGTTCTTCCACTGGACCTTGAAGAGGAACTCAGATCAAGCAGAGAAATGATGAGCCAGGCTTTGCCAAAAGGTATGAGGGGATCTGAAATTCCATGAAGAGTTGACAGTTTTTTATCTTTGTCCTCTCTTCAACTAAGTGATGCATTTTCTTTTCTCCTCTGTAGATTGCAGAGCTCCCTTCCCTGTTGGTGTGGTAAGTAATCCTCTTTAAAGAACTGCACTGTCTTATGACTGTACATGACTAAAGCAACAAAAAAAGAATTCATGTTTGCTAACATGCTTTATCGCTCTTATTTTCCTCAGTGCAAGAGGACAGTGGTAGATGGTAAGTTAGGAAATGTTTGTCTTCTTAATATTTCTGACCTTGCAGATCATGTGTTGAAAAAGACAAAAAATGCAATTGAGCTGTCAAATATTGTCTTTTTTCATTCATTTATTTTCTTTCTGCAGAACATGTTTGTCAAGGTGTAGGCAGGTAAGTCTTTGTGTTTATAACTATGAAAATTGTAGATTTCGGAAAAGCATTACAGGTGATGTAATGGAATTATTTTCTCCACAGTCACCTACCTCAGACTCAAGCCTCCTTTGGAAATGACTCTGCACAGCTCTGCAACTTCAGCATCTATGAATACGCCTGTTCATCAGTAAGGACTCTGTGAATAAGTTGTAAAACGTCTCTTAGTGTTCATCTGTTACGCAGCATGTGGTCAGTTGTGCAACCGATCAAACGCCTCTTTTTGCCATTGCTTAACTGTTGCTGTTGTTGTGTTTCAAGGTTGAAGCTCTGACCTCCAATGACCTGGTCACTATAATGACATGTAATCTGGCGAGTGGCAAGGACTACAGCAGGGTCACTTGGAAGCTTTTCTTCCAAAAGTTTGAAGCACCTCTGGAGGAAGCCTTGGATGCGTTCTCCAACATGGTAAGTAATTAAGAGTTGTAATGCAATGACGGGGAAATATTAGTTTGGAACCATGCTTTGAAACATCCACTTCCTCTTGCAGACCCTCATCGCCAGTCTGACCGACCCGCATGTTCTCGATGCCATCGTTGAGGTGAAAGTCAACAACTTCACCGAGGAACAGCTTGCGGATGCTGTTTTTATCAACGAGTGGTTCCAGATCAGGCTCAGACCATTCTTGTCAACAGTTTCCTCTGACTTCCTCTCCTGTCTCAGTTCCAAGAAATTCAGCTGTCAGACCTTCCAAGTTGTGTAAGTATGGAAAGTAGAATTTTGAGACTACACAGTTGGGACGTATGGCATGAAGTTTGGGGACAATAACCATAGACCCATAACAACGCCTGATCTCTTCTCATCCAATTTAGGGTGGAGGCTCTTAGCAGTCAAGATAAGCTAATGGAAGAAGAGCAGAAATGGTCCATCTTTAGTTATTTCATCTATCCTTTCATCACAAGAAATGACCTGTCAGGTACTTAGAGAAATTCTGCTTCAACACATGAACACTGCGCTCCCATCTGCAGCATCTTTTATCTTCTTGTGACTTCAACACTTCAACTGTTGGTCAACTGCATTAAAAAAAAACATGATTTCAATGGAATGTTCTGATTTCCTTCCTGGCTGTTGTGTTGTGATTTTAGATGCCGGGTGCGTGTCCAGTACTTCTGGAAGTAGGAACTGGCTATTGAAGAACTTTGGCAAGTTCTCCAAGTATGCAACTTTGGAAGAGCTGGACATTCTAAATGCAGATTTCTCCAGTGTGAGTAACAGCAGCCTTGCACCGATTATACACTGCTCGAAGGTTTGACCCTGTCTTTAGGCCACAGGTTCTAACGGCTTATTTTGTGTTATGTTTCAGTTTGATTCTTTGGATCTGCTGACCCCAAGCCAAGCAGCTGAACTCACTCTGACCTCTGGACCACTGAACAGCACAAGTCAGATCGACCGAGTGTTTGACAGACTAAAGACTGGAGATGCTTTCAACAACGTGGATGAATTTTTAACAACGCTCTCTGATCTGAAGGTAAGTGGCACGCTTAAACTACCTCAAATTTGTTGCTCAACAACCCATGCAATGAGGCGGCATCCATGACTTCACCTGAGATATAATTCCCACCTGTTGCATTGCTTTTCTTCAGGCTGACCTAAGCATTGTCCCAGCTGTGAGAGATGTGATGATGAATAGAACCTTCCAGATCATCAGCATCAAGTTTTCACAGTTTGGGACCTCTGACTGGATGGAGTGGTTTGACCTCAAGCTGATCCCTGTCCTTCCCAGTTTCACTGCAGAGATGCTACAGATCACAATCACCAATATAACCTGCACTGACTACCAAGTGATGTGAGTCTGTAGATTCTCAATCGTTTCCCGCAAGTTTCCGTGCCATCGACAAGTCAGTTTCTCATCAAACACAATGTTCTTATCTTGCAGTGTTTCAGGAATGAGCAAGGTGTTCTCCAAGATGAGTGCCAGCAGGAGGGAGGAAATAACAGAGGTTTTAGTCAATTTCCTGAAGGAATTTGCTGCACAGCTAAAGACACCAGGTAGATGCCCCTTTGCACACTTTGCAGTTTGCCTCGCAACAGTCTTATCTCGAATGAAGGGGCATCATATTATGACCCAGACATGTGCTTTTCTTTTTATTTGTTGTTGTTCCGTGTTCCAACAGTTTGCCGGAAGGATATCCACAGTGATGCTGACTGGCTGACTACCAACTTGGGTCTGTTCTTGACAACGACACCCTACTCTGTCCTCAAAGACTTCAACATCTCTAGGGTAAGGCGCTCCTTTTCAGCTTCATAAAAACTTGATATAGCCTGCAACATTTGTAGAGCTTTCATCCAAGCTTTGAGGGTGGTGGTTTTGTGCAAAGGACTGCACCGCAATTAGAGGGATACAAAATCCCTTCAGTGCAATTTCCTTTCTCGATTCCCCTTAGGTGGCAGTTCTGGAATCCCTTTCTCCAGCACAGAAAGCAGAGCTGATTCTTGATCCAACCAGTGGGGCTCTAGAGAATGACACGTTGGTAACGGAGGTGATGATTAGAATCCTGTCATCGTCAGGAGAGGAGCAGCTCTATATGTTCTTTGAGACTTTTGCCAACGTCACCAAAAAGGTTAGCTTTTTCTCCTTTTTGAAAAATGAATTTGGTATGAGCCAGCTCTTCAAAACTGCGTAGCCGTCAATTGAGCATTAAAGTTTCTAGAATGATTATTCATTTGATAATTGTTCCCACTGTAGAAAAATATTGACTTCATCAAAAACACAGCTGTGAGAGACACGATCCTGGACGAGACGTTGACTGCTCTTGCACCCAATTTTGTCGTCTTCCAAAAAAGTCAGTTTGAGTTGTGGTTCCAAGAGTATCTTTTTGTTCTACTGGCCAGTTTCCAACCATCGTACCTGGTCCTGATTCCTAAGAACCTCAGCTGTGACTCCTATAAGGCAATGTAAGTGACTAATTCCTATACCCATACTTGGAACATTTTTTGAAAGATAAAAGTAGAAAAACTGGATGTTGTCTCTTTACCACAGTTTAAAGGGTCTGGATATGAGTCTGAATGTTCTTCCACTGGACCTTGAAAAGGAACTCAGATCAAGCAGAGAAATGATGAGCCATGCTTTGCCAAAAGGTATGTGGGGATCTGAAATTCCATGAAGAGTTGACAGTTTTTTATCTTTGTCCTCTCTTCAACTAAGTGATGCACTTTCTTTTCTCCTCTGTAGATTGCAGAGCTTCCTTCCCTGTTGGTGTGGTAAGTAATCCTCTTTAAAGAACTGCACTGTCTTATGACTGTACATGACTAAAGCAACAAAAAAAAATCATGTTTGCTAACATGCTTTATCGCTCTTATTTTCCTCAGTGCAAGAGGACAGTGGTAGATGGTAAGTTAGGAAATGTTTGTCTTCTTAATATTTCTGACCTTGCAGATCATGTGTTGAAAAAGACAAAAAATGCAATTGAGCAGTCAAATATTGTCTTTTTTCATTCATTTATTTTCTTTCTGCAGAACATGTTTGTCAAGGTGTAGGCAGGTAAGTCTTTGTGTTTATAACTATGAAAATTGTAGATTTCGGAAAAGCATTACAGGTGATGTAATGGAATTATTTTCTCCACAGTCACCTACCTCAGACTCAAGCCTCCTTTGGAAATGACTCTGCACAGCTCTGCAACTTCAGCATCTATGAATACGCCTGTTCATCAGTAAGGACTCTGTGAATAAGTTGTAAAACGTCTCTTAGTGTTCATCTGTTACGCAGCATGTGGTCAGTTGTGCAACCGAGTAAACGCCTCTTTTTGCCATTGCTTAACTGTTGCTGTTGTTGTGTTTGAAGGTTGAAGCTCTGACCTCCAATGACCTGGTCACTATAATGACATGTAATCTGGCAAGCGGCAAGAACTACAGCAGGGTCACTTGGAAGCTTTTCTTCCAAAAGTTTGAAGCACCTCTGGAGGAAGCCTTGGATGCGTTCTCCAACATGGTAAGTAATTAAGAGTTGTAGTGCAATGACGGGGAAATATTAGTTTGGAACCATGCTTTGAAACATCCACTTCCTCTTGCAGACCCTCATCGCCAGTCTGACCGACCCGCATGTTCTCGATGCCATCGGTGAGGTGAAAGTCAACAACTTCACCGAGGAACAGCTTGCGGATGCTGTTTTCATCAACGAGTGGTTCCACATCAGGCTCAGACCATTTTTGTCAACAGTTTCCTCTGACTTCCTCTCCTGTCTAAGTTCCAAGAAATTCAGCTGTCAGACCTTCCAAGTTGTGTAAGTATGGAAAGTAGAATTTTGAGACTACACAGTTGGGACGTATGGCATGAAGTTTGGGGACAATAACCATAGACCCATAACAACGCCTGATCTCTTCTCATCCAATTTAGGGTGGAGGCTCTTAGCAGTCAAGATAAGCTCATGGAAGAAGAGCAGAAATGGTCCATCTTTAGTTATTTCATCTATCCTTTCATCACAAGAAATGACCTGTCAGGTACTTAGAGAAATTCTGCTTCAACACATGAACACTGCGCTCCCATCTGCACCATCTTTTATCTCCTTGTGACTTCAACACTTCAACTGCTGGTCAACTGCATTCAATAAACCATGATTTCAATGGAATGTTCTGATTTCCTTCCTGGCTGTTGTGTTGTGATTTTAGATGCCGGGTGCGTGTCCAGTACTTCTGGAAGTAGGAACTGGCTATTGAAGAACTTTGGCAAGTTCTCCAAGTATGCAACTTTGGAAGAGCTGGACATTCTAAATGCAGATTTCTCCAGTGTGAGTAACAGCAGCCTTGCACCGATTATACACTGCTCCAAGGTTTGACTCCGTCTTTAGGCCACAGGCTCTAACGGCTTATTTTGTGTTATGTTTCAGTTTGATTCTTTGGATCTGCTGACCCCAAGCCAAGCAGCTGAACTCACTCTGACCTCTGGACCACTGAACAGCACAAGTCAGATTGACCGAGTGTTTGACAGACTAAAGACTGGAGATGCTCTCAACAACATGGATGAATTTTTAACAACGCTCTCTGATCTGAAGGTAAGTGGCACGCTTAAACTACCTCAAAATTTGTTGCTCAACAACCCTTGCAATGAGGCGGCATCCATGACTTGAGACCTGAGATATCATTCCCACCTGTTGCATTGCTTTTCTTCAGGCTGACCTAAGCATTGTCCCAGCTGTGAGAGATGTGATGATGAATAGAACCTTCCAGATCATCAGCATCAAGTTTTCACAGTTTGAGACCTCTGACTGGATGGAGTGGTTTGACCTCAAGCTGATCCCTGTCCTTCCCAGTTTCACTGCAGAGATGCTACAGATCACAATCACCAATATAACCTGCACTGACTACCAAGTGATGTGAGTCTGTAGATTCTCAATCGTTTCCCGCAAGTTTCCGTGCCATCGACAAGTCAGTTTCTCATCAAACACAATGTTCTTATCTTGCAGTGTTTCAGGAATGAGCAAGGTGTTCTCCGAGATGAGTGCCAGCAGGAGGGAGGAAATAACAGAGGTTTTAGTCAATTTCCTGAAGGAATTTGCTGCACAGCTAAAGACACCAGGTAGATGCCCCTTTGCACACTTTGCAGTTTGCCTCGCAACAGTCTTATCTCGAATGAAGGGGCATCATATTATGACCCAGACATGTGCTTTTCTTTTTATTTGTTGTTGTTCCGTGTTCCAACAGTTTGCCGGAAGGATATCCACAGTGATGCTGACTGGCTGACTACCAACTTGGGTCTGTTCTTGACAACGACACCCTACTCTGTCCTCAAAGACTTCAACATCTCTGGGGTAAGGCGCTCCTTTTCAGCTTCATAAAAACTTGATATAGCCTGCAACATTTGTAGAGCTTTCATCCAAGCTTTGAGGGTGGTGGTTTTGTGCAAAGGACTGCACCGCAATTAGAGGGAAACAAAATCCCTTCAGTGCAATTCCTTTCTCGATTCCCCTTAGGTGGCAGTTCTGGAATCCCTTTCTCCAGCACAGAAAGCAGAGCTGATTCTTGATCCAATCAGTGGGGCTCTAGAGAATGAGACGTTGGTAACGGAGGTAATGATTAGAATCCTGTCATCGTCAGGAGAGGAGCAGCTCTATATGTTCTTTGAGACTTTTGCCAACGTCACCAAAAAGGTTAGCTTTTTCTCCTTTTTGAAAAATGAATTTGGTATGAGCCAGCTCTTCAAAACTGCGTAGCCGTCAATTGAGCATTAAAGTTTCTAGAATGATTATTCATTTGATAATTGTTCCCACTGTAGAAAAATATTGACTTCATCAAAAACACAGCTGTGAGAGACACGATCCTGGACGAGACGTTGACTGCTCTTGCACCCAATTTTGTCGTCTTCCAAAAAAGTCAGTTTGAGTTGTGGTTCCAAGAGTATCTTTTTGTTCTACTGGCCAGTTTCCAACCATCGTACCTGGTCCTGATTCCTAAGAACCTCAGCTGTGACTCCTATAAGGCAATGTAAGTGACTGATTCCTGTACCCATACTTGGAACATTTTTTGAAAGATAAAAGTAGAGAAACTGGATGTTGTCTCTTTACCACAGTTTGAAGGGTCTGGATATGAGTCTGAATGTTCTTCCACTGGACCTTGAAGAGGAACTCAGATCAAGCAGAGAAATGATGAGCCAGGCTTTGCCAAAAGGTATGTGGGGATCTGAAATTCCATGAAGAGTTGACAGTTTTTTTATCTTTGTCCTCTCTTCAACTAAGTGATGCATTTTCTTTTCTCCTCTGTAGATTGCAGAGCTCCCTTCCCTGTTGGTGTGGTAAGTAATCCTCTTTAAAGAACTGCACTGTCTTATGACTGTACATGACTAAAGCAACAAAAAAAGAATTCATGTTTGCTAACATGCTTTATCGCTCTTATTTTCCTCAGTGCAAGAGGACAGTGGTTGATGGTAAGTTAGGAAATGTTTATCTTCTTAATATTTCTGACCTTGCAGATCATGTGTTGAAAAAGACAAAAAATGCAATTGAGCAGTCAAATATTGTCTTTTTTCATTCATTTATTTTCTTTCTGCAGAACATGTTTGTCAAGGTGTAGGCAGGTAAGTCTTTGTGTTTATAACTATGAAAATTGTAGATTTCTGAAAAGCATTACAGGTGATATAATGGAATTATTTTCTCCACAGTCACCTACCTCAGACTCAAGCCTCCTTTGGAAATGACTCTGCACAGCTCTGCAACTTCAGCATCTATGAATACGCCTGTTCATCAGTAAGGACTCTGTGAATAAGTTGTAAAACGTCTCTTAGTGTTCATCTGTTACGCAGCATGTGGTCAGTTGTGCAACTGAATAAACGCCTCTTTTTGCCATTGCTTAACTGTTGCTGTTGTTGTGTTTGAAGGTTGAAGCTCTGACCTCCAATGACCTGGTCACTATAATGACATGTAATCTGGCGAGCGGCAAGGACTACAGCAGGGTCACTTGGAAGCTTTTCTTCCAAAAGTTTGAAGCACCTCTGGAGGAAGCCTTGGATGCGTTCTCCAACATGGTAAGTAATTAAGAGTTGTAGTGCAATGACGGGGAAATATTAGTTTGGAACCATGCTTTGAAACATCCACTTCCTCTTGCAGACCCTCATCGCCAGTCTGACCGACCCGCATGTTCTCGATGCCATCGGTGAGGTGAAAGTCAACAACTTCACCGAGGAACAGCTTGCGGACGCTGTTTTCATCAACGAGTGGTTCCAGATCAGGTTCAGACCATTCTTATCAACAGTTTCCTCTGACTTCCTCTCCTGTCTCAGTTCCAAGAAATTCAGCTGTCAGACCTTCCAAGTTGTGTAAGTATGGAAAGTAGAATTTTGAGACTACACAGTTGGGACGTATGGCATGAAGTTTGGGGACAATAAACATAGACCCATAACAACGCCTGATCTCTTCCCATCCAATTTAGGGTGGAGGCTCTTAGCAGTCAAGATAAGCTCATGGAAGAAGAGCAGAAATGGTCCATCTTTAGTTATTTCATCTATCCTTTCATCACAAGAAATGACCTGTCAGGTACTTAGAGAAATTCTGCTTCAACACATGAACACTGCGCTCCCATCTGCAGCATCTTTTATCTCCTTGTGACTTCAACACTTCAACTGTTGGTCAACTGCATTAAAAAAAAACATGATTTCAATGGAATGTTCTGATTTCCTTCCTGGCTGTTGTGTTGTGATTTTAGATGTCGGGTGCGTGTCCAGTACTTCTGGAAGTAGGAACTGGCTATTGAAGAACTTTGGCAAGTTCTCCAAGTATGCAACTTTGGAAGAGCTGGACATTCTAAATGTAGATTTCTCCAGTGTGAGTAACAGCAGCCTTGCACCGATTATACACTGCTCGAAGGTTTGACCCTGTCTTTAGGCCACAGGCTCTAACGGCTTATTTTGTGTTATGTTTCAGTTTGATTCTTTGGATCTGCTGACCCCAAGCCAAGCAGCTGAACTCACTCTGACCTCTGGACCACTGAACAGCACAAGTCAGATCGACCGAGTGTTTGACCGACTAAAGACTGGAGATGCTTTCAACAACGTGGATGAATTTTTAACAACGCTCTCTGATCTGAAGGTACGTGGCACGCTTAAACTACCTCAAATTTGTTGCTCAACAACCCTTGCAATGAGGCGGCATCCATGACTTGACCTGAGATATCATTCCCACCTGTTGCATTGCTTTTCTTCAGGCTGACCTAAGCATTGTCCCAGATGTGAGAGATGTGATGATGAATAGAACCTTCCAGATCATCAGCATCAAGTTTCCACAGTTTGAGACCTCTGACTGGATGGAGTGGTTTGACCTCAAGCTGATCCCTGTCCTTCCCAGTTTCACTGCAGAGATGCTACAGATCACAATCACCAATATAACCTGCACTGACTACCAAGTGATGTGAGTCTGTAGATTCTCAATCGTTTCCCGCAAGTTTCCGTGCCATCGACAAGTCAGTTTCTCATCAAACACAATGTTCTTATCTTGCAGTGTTTCAGGAATGAGCAAGGTGTTCTCCGAGATGAGTGCCAGCAGGAGGGAGGAAATAACAGAGGTTTTAGTCAATTTCCTGAAGGAATTTGCTGCACAGCTAAAGACACCAGGTAGATGCCCCTTTGCACACTTTGCAGTTTGCCTCGCAACAGTCTTATCTCGAATGAAAGGGCCTCATAATATTACCCAGACATGTGCTTTTCTTTTTATTTGTTGTTGTTCTGTGTTCCAACAGTTTGCCGGAAGGATATCCACAGTGATGCTGACTTGCTGACTACCAACTTGGGTCTGTTCTTGACAACGACACCCTACTCTGTCCTCAAAGACTTCAACATCTCTGGGGTAAGGTGCTCCTTTTCAGCTTCATAAAAACTTGATATAGCCTGCAACATTTGTAGAGCTTTCATCCAAGCTTTGAGGGTGGTGGTTTTGTGCAAAGGACTGCACCGCAATTAGAGGGATACAAAATCCCTTCAGTGCAATTTCCTTTCTCGATTCCCCTTAGGTGGCAGTTCTGGAATCCCTTTCTCCAGCACAGAAAGCAGAGCTGATTCTTGATCCAACCAGTGGAGCTCTAGAGAATGAGACGTTGGTAACGGAGGTGATGATTAGAATCCTGTCATCGTCAGGAGAGGAGCAGCTCTATATGTTTTTTGAGACTTTTGCCAACGTCACCAAAAAGGTTAGCTTTTTCTCCTTTTTGAAAAATGAATTTGGTATGAGCCAGCTCTTCAAAACTGCGTAGCCGTCAATTGAGCATTAAAGTTTCTAGAATGATTATTCATTTGATAATTGTTCCCACTGTAGAAAAATATTGACTTCATCAAAAACACAGCTGTGAGAGACACGATCCTGGACGAGACGTTGACTGCTCTTGCACCCAATTTTGTCGTCTTCCAAAAAAGTCAGTTTGAGTTGTGGTTCCAAGAGTATCTTTTTGTTCTACTGGCAAGTTTCCAACCATCGTACCTGGTCCTGATTCCTAAGAACCTCAGCTGTGACTCCTATAAGGCAATGTAAGTGACTGATTCCTGTACCCATACTTGGAACATTTTTTGAAAGATAAAAGTAGAGAAACTGGATGTTGTCTCTTTACCACAGTTTGAAGGGTCTGGATATGAGTCTGAATGTTCTTCCACTGGACCTTGAAGAGGAACTCAGATCAAGCAGAGAAATGATGAGCCATGCTTTGCCAAAAGGTATGTGGGGATCTGAAATTACATGAAGAGTTGACAGTTTTTTATCTTTGTCCTCTCTTCAACTTAGTGATGCATTTTCTTTTCTCCTCTGTAGATTGCAGAGCTCCCTTCCCTGTTGGTGTGGTAAGTAATCCTCTTTAAAGAACTGCACTGTCTTATGACTGTACATGACTAAAGCAAAAAAAAAAGAATTCATGCTTGCTAACATGCTTTATCGCTCTTATTTTCCTCAGTGCAAGAGGACAGTGGTAGATGGTAAGTTAGGAAATGTTTGTCTTCTTAATATTTCTGACCTTGCAGATCATGTGTTGAAAAAGACAAAAAATGCAATTGAGCAGTCAAATATTGTCTTTTTTCATTCATTTATTTTCTTTCTGCAGAACATGTTTGTCAAGGTGTAGGCAGGTAAGTCTTTGTGTTTATAACTATGAAAATTGTAGATTTCGGAAAAGCATTACAGGTGATGTAATGGAATTATTTTCTCCACAGTCGCCTACCTCAGACTCAAGCCTCCTTTGGAAATGACTCTGCACAGCTCTGCAACTTCAGCATCTATGAATACGCCTGTTCATCAGTAAGGACTTTGTGAATAAGTTGTAAAACGTCTCTTAGTGTTCATCTGTTACGCAGCATGTGGTCAGTTGTGCAACTGAATAAACGCCTCTTTTTGCCATTGCTTAACTGTTGCTGTTGTTGTGTTTGAAGGTTGAAGCTCTAACCCCCAATGACCTGGTCACTATAATGACATGTAATCTGGCAAGCGGCAAGGACTACAGCAGGATCACTTGGAAGCTTTTCTTCCAAAAGTTTGAAGCACCTCTGGAGGAAGCCTTGGATGCGTTCTCCAACATGGTGAGTAATTAAGAGTTGTAATGCAATGACGGGGAAATATTAGTTTGGAACCATGCTTTGAAACATCCACTTCCTCTTGCAGACCCTCATCGCCAGTCTGACCGACCCGCATGTTCTCGATGCCATCGGAGAGGTGAAAGTCAACAACTTCACTAAGGAACAGCTTGCGGACGCTGTTTTCATCAACGAGTGGTTCCAGATCAGGCTCAGACCATTCTTGTCAACAGTTTCCTCTGACTTCCTCTCCTGTCTCAGTTCCAAGAAATTCAGCTGTCAGACCTTCCAAGTTGTGTAAGTATGGAAAGTAGAATTTTGAGACTACACAGTTGGGACGTATGGCATGAAGTTTGGGGACAATAACCATAGACCCATAACAAGGCCTGATCTCTTCTCATCCAATTTAGGGTGGAGGCTCTTAGCAGTCAAGATAAGCTCATGGAAGAAGAGCAGAAATGGTCCATCTTTAGTTATTTCATCTATCCTTTCATCACAAGAAATGACCTGTCAGGTACTTAGAGAAATTCTGCTTCAACACATGAACACCGGCTCCCATCTGCAGCATCTTTTATCTCCTTGTGACTTCAAAACTTCAACTGCTGGTCAACTGCATTCAATAAACCATGATTTCAATGGAATGTTCTGATTTCCTTCCTGGCTGTTGTGTTGTGATTTTAGATGCCGGGTGCGTGTCCAGTACTTCTGGAAGTAGGAACTGGCTATTGAAGAACTTTGGCAAGTTCTCCAAGTATGCAACTTTGGAAGAGCTGGACATTCTAAATGTAGATTTCTCCAGTGTGAGTAACAGCAGCCTTGCACCGATTATACACTGCTCGAAGGTTTGACCCTGTCTTTAGGCCACAGGCTCTAACGGCCTATTTTGTGTTATGTTTCAGTTTGATTCTTTGGATCTGCTGACCCCAAGCCAAGCAGCTGAACTCACTCTGACCTCTGGACCACTGAACAGCACAAGTCAGATCGACCGAGTGTTTGACCGACTAAAGACTGGAGATGCTTTCAACAACGTGGATGAATTTTTAACAACGCTCTCTGATCTGAAGGTACGTGGCACGCTTAAACTACCTCAAATTTGTTGCTCAACAACCCATGCAATGAGGCGGCATCCATGACTTGACCTGAGATATCATTCCCACCTGTTGCATTGCTTTTCTTCAGGCTGACCTAAGCATTGTCCCAGATGTGAGAGATGTGATGATGAATAGAACCTTCCAGATCATCAGCATCAAGTTTCCACAGTTTGAGACCTCTGACTGGATGGAGTGGTTTGACCTCAAGCTGATCCCTGTCCTTCCCAGTTTCACTGCAGAGATGCTACAGATCACAATCACCAATATAACCTGCACTGACTACCAAGTGATGTGAGTCTGTAGATTCTCAATCGTTTCCCGCAAGTTTCCGTGCCATCGACAAGTCAGTTTCTCATCAAACACAATGTTCTTATCTTGCAGTGTTTCAGGAATGAGCAAGGTGTTCTCCGAGATGAGTGCCAGCAGGAGGGAGGAAATAACAGAGGTTTTAGTCAATTTCCTGAAGGAATTTGCTGCACAGCTAAAGACACCAGGTAGATGCCCCTTTGCACACTTTGCAGTTTGCCTCGCAACAGTCTTATCTCGAATGAAAGGGCCTCATAATATGACCCAGACATGTGCTTTTCTTTTTATTTGTTGTTGTTCTGTGTTCCAACAGTTTGCCGGAAGGATATCCACAGTGATGCTGACTTGCTGACTACCAACTTGGGTCTGTTCTTGACAACGACACCCTACTCTGTCCTCAAAGACTTCAACATCTCTGGGGTAAGGTGCTCCTTTTCAGCTTCATAAAAACTTGATATAGCCTGCAACATTTGTAGAGCTTTCATCCAAGCTTTGAGGGTGGTGGTTTTGTGCAAAGGACTGCACCGCAATTAGAGGGATACAAAATCCCTTCAGTGCAATTTCCTTTCTCGATTCCCCTTAGGTGGCAGTTCTGGAATCCCTTTCTCCAGCACAGAAAGCAGAGCTGATTCTTGATCCAACCAGTGGAGCTCTAGAGAATGAGACGTTGGTAACGGAGGTGATGATTAGAATCCTGTCATCGTCAGGAGAGGAGCAGCTCTATATGTTTTTTGAGACTTTTGCCAACGTCACCAAAAAGGTTAGCTTTTTCTCCTTTTTGAAAAATGAATTTGGTATGAGCCAGCTCTTCAAAACTGCGTAGCCGTCAATTGAGCATTAAAGTTTCTAGAATGATTATTCATTTGATAATTGTTCCCACTGTAGAAAAATATTGACTTCATCAAAAACACAGCTGTGAGAGACACGATCCTGGACGAGACGTTGACTGCTCTTGCACCCAATTTTGTCGTCTTCCAAAAAAGTCAGTTTGAGTTGTGGTTCCAAGAGTATCTTTTTGTTCTACTGGCCAGTTTCCAACCATCGTACCTGGTCCTGATTCCTAAGAACCTCAGCTGTGACTCCTATAAGGCAATGTAAGTGACTGATTCCTGTACCCATACTTGGAACATTTTTTGAAAGATAAAAGTAGAGAAACTGGATGTTGTCTCTTTACCACAGTTTGAAGGGTCTGGATATGAGTCTGAATGTTCTTCCACTGGACCTTGAAGAGGAACTCAGATCAAGCAGAGAAATGATGAGCCATGCTTTGCCAAAAGGTATGTGGGGATCTGAAATTACATGAAGAGTTGACAGTTTTTTATCTTTGTCCTCTCTTCAACTTAGTGATGCATTTTCTTTTCTCCTCTGTAGATTGCAGAGCTCCCTTCCCTGTTGGTGTGGTAAGTAATCCTCTTTAAAGAACTGCACTGTCTTATGACTGTACATGACTAAAGCAAAAAAAAAAGAATTCATGCTTGCTAACATGCTTTATCGCTCTTATTTTCCTCAGTGCAAGAGGACAGTGGTAGATGGTAAGTTAGGAAATGTTTGTCTTCTTAATATTTCTGACCTTGCAGATCATGTGTTGAAAAAGACAAAAAATGCAATTGAGCAGTCAAATATTGTCTTTTTTCATTCATTTATTTTCTTTCTGCAGAACATGTTTGTCAAGGTGTAGGCAGGTTAGTCTTTGTGTTTATAACTATGAAAATTGTAGATTTCGGAAAAGCATTACAGGTGATGTAATGGAATTATTTTCTCCACAGTCGCCTACCTCAGACTCAAGCCTCCTTTGGAAATGACTCTGCACAGCTCTGCAACTTCAGCATCTATGAATACGCCTGTTCATCAGTAAGGACTCTGTGAATAAGTTGTAAAACGTCTCTTAGTGTTCATCTGTTACGCAGCATGTGGTCAGTTGTGCAACTGAATAAACGCCTCTTTTTGCCATTGCTTAACTGTTGCTGTTGTTGTGTTTGAAGGTTGAAGCTCTAACCTCCAATGACCTGGTCACTATAATGACATGTAATCTGGCGAGCGGCAAGAACTACAGCAGGATCACTTGGAAGCTTTTCTTCCAAAAGTTTGAAGCACCTCTGGAGGAAGCCTTGGATGCGTTCTCCAACATGGTAAGTAATTAAGAGTTGTAGTGCAATGACGGGGAAATATTAGTTTGGAACCATGCTTTGAAACATCCACTTCCTCTTGCAGACCCTCATCGCCAGTCTGACCGACCCGCATGTTCTCGATGCCATCGGAGAGGTGAAAGTCAACAACTTCACTAAGGAACAGCTTGCGGACGCTGTTTTCATCAACGAGTGGTTCCAGATCAGGCTCAGACCATTCTTGTCAACAGTTTCCTCTGACTTCCTCTCCTGTCTCAGTTCCAAGAAATTCAGCTGTCAGACCTTCCAAGTTGTGTAAGTATGGAAAGTAGAATTTTGAGACTACACAGTTGGGACGTATGGCATGAAGTTTGGGGACAATAACCATAGACCCATAACAAGGCCTGATCTCTTCTCATCCAATTTAGGGTGGAGGCTCTTAGCAGTCAAGATAAGCTCATGGAAGAAGAGCAGAAATGGTCCATCTTTAGTTATTTCATCTATCCTTTCATCACAAGAAATGACCTGTCAGGTACTTAGAGAAATTCTGCTTCAACACATGAACACTGCGCTCCCATCTGCAGCATCTTTTATCTCCTTGTGACTTCAAAACTTCAACTGCTGGTCAACTGCATTCAATAAACCATGATTTCAATGGAATGTTCTGATTTCCTTCCTGGCTGTTGTGTTGTGATTTTAGATGCCGGGTGCGTGTCCAGTACTTCTGGAAGTAGGAACTGGCTATTGAAGAACTTTGGCAAGTTCTCCAAGTATGCAACTTTGGAAGAGCTGGACATTCTAAATGCAGATTTCTCCAGTGTGAGTAACAGCAGCCTTGCACCGATTATACACTGCTCGAAGGTTTGACCCTGTCTTTAGGCCACAGGCTCTAACGGCTTATTTTGTGTTATGTTTCAGTTTGATTCTTTGGATCTGCTGACCCCAAGCCAAGCAGCTGAACTCACTCTGACCTCTGGACCACTGAACAGCACAAGTCAGATCGACCGAGTGTTTGACAGACTAAAGACTGGAGATGCTTTCAACAACGTGGATGAATTTTTAACAACGCTCTCTGATCTGAAGGTAAGTGGCACGCTTAAACTACCTCAAATTTGTTGCTCAACAACCCTTGCAATGAGGCGGCATCCATGACTTGACCTGAGATATCATTCCCACCTGTTGCATTGCTTTTCTTCAGGCTGACCTAAGCATTGTCCCAGCTGTGAGAGATGTGATGATGAATAGAACCTTCCAGATCATCAGCATCAAGTTTTCACAGTTTGAGACCTCTGACTGGATGGAGTGGTTTGACCTCAAGCTGATCCCTGTCCTTCCCAGTTTCACTGCAGAGATGCTACAGATCACAATCACCAATATAACCTGCACTGACTACCAAGTGATGTGAGTCTGTAGATTCTCAATCGTTTTCCGCAAGTTTCCGTGCCATCGACAAGTCAGTTTCTCATCAAACACAATGTTCCTATCTTGCAGTGTTTCAGGAATGAGCAAGGTGTTCTCCGAGATGAGTGCCAGCAGGAGGGAGGAAATAACAGAGGTTTTAGTCAATTTCCTGAAGGAATTTGCTGCACAGCTAAAGACATCAGGTAGATGCCCCTTTGCACACTTTGCAGTTTGCCTCGCAACAGTCATATCTCGGATGAAAGGGCCTCATATTATGACCCAGACATGTGCTTTTCTTTTTATTTGTTGTTGTTCTGTGTTCCAACAGTTTGCCGGAAGGATATCCACAGTGATGCTGACTGGTTGACTACCAACTTGGGTCTGTTCTTGACAACGACACCCTACTCTGTCCTCAAAGACTTCAACATCTCTGGGGTAAGGTGCTCCTTTTCAGCTTCATAAAAACTTGATATAGCCTGCAACATTTGTAGAGCTTTCATCCAAGCTTTGAGGGTGGTGGTTTTGTGCAAAGGACTGCACCGCAATTAGAGGGAAACAAAATCCCTTCAGTGCAATTCCTTTCTCGATTCCCCTTAGGTGGCAGTTCTGGAATCCCTTTCTCCAGCACAGAAAGCAGAGCTGATTCTTGATCCAACCAGTGGGGCTCTAGAGAATGAGACGTTGGTAACGGAGGTGATGATTAGAATCCTGTCATCGTCAGGAGAGGAGCAGCTCTATATGTTCTTTGAGACTTTTGCCAACGTCACCAAAAAGGTTAGCTTTTTCTCCTTTTTGAAAAATGAATTTGGTATGAGCCAGCTCTTCAAAACTGCGTAGCCGTCAATTGAGCATTAAAGTTTCTAGAATGATTATTCATTTGATAATTGTTCCCACTGTAGAAAAATATTGACTTCATCAAAAACACAGCTGTGAGAGACACGATCCTGGACGAGACGTTGACTGCTCTTGCACCCAATTTTGTCGTCTTCCAAAAAAGTCAGTTTGAGTTGTGGTTCCAAGAGTATCTTTTTGTTCTACTGGCCAGTTTCCAACCATCGTACCTGGTCCTGATTCCTAAGAACCTCAGCTGTGACTCCTATAAGGCAATGTAAGTGACTGATTCCTGTACCCATACTTGGAACATTTTTTGAAAGATAAAAGTAGAGAAACTGGATGTTGTCTCTTTACCACAGTTTGAAGGGTCTGGATATGAGTCTGAATGTTCTTCCACTGGACCTTGAAGAGGAACTCAGATCAAGCAGAGAAATGATGAGCCAGGCTTTGCCAAAAGGTATGTGGGGATCTGAAATTCCATGAAGAGTTGACAGTTTTTTTATCTTTGTCCTCTCTTCAACTAAGTGATGCATTTTCTTTTCTCCTCTGTAGATTGCAGAGCTCCCTTCCCTGTTGGTGTGGTAAGTAATCCTCTTTAAAGAACTGCACTGTCTTATGACTGTACATGACTAAAGCAACAAAAAAAAATCATGTTTGCTAACATGCTTTATCGCTCTTATTTTCCTCAGTGCAAGAGGACAGTGGTTGATGGTAAGTTAGGAAATGTTTGTCTTCGTAATATTTCTGACCTTGCAGATCATGTGTTGAAAAAGACAAAA
The DNA here is from genome assembly GCF_023375975.1 of Astyanax mexicanus. Taxonomy (NCBI): domain Eukaryota; kingdom Metazoa; phylum Chordata; class Actinopteri; order Characiformes; family Acestrorhamphidae; genus Astyanax; species Astyanax mexicanus. The sequence continues at coordinate 42,238,744 of NC_064428.1, read as the reverse complement.
AATGCAATTGAGCAGTCAAATATTGTCTTTTTTCATTCATTTATTTTCTTTCTGCAGAACATGTTTGTCAAGGTGTAGGCAGGTAAGTCTTTGTGTTTATAACTATGAAAATTGTAGATTTCGGAAAAGCATTACAGGTGATATAATGGAATTATTTTCTCCACAGTCACCTACCTCAGACTCAAGCCTCCTTTGGAAATGACTCTGCACAGCTCTGCAACTTCAGCATCTATGAATACGCCTGTTCATCAGTAAGGACTCTGTGAATAAGTTGTAAAACGTCTCTTAGTGTTCATCTGTTACGCAGCATGTGGTCAGTTGTGCAACTGATCAAACGCCTCTTTTTGCCATTGCTTAACTGTTGCTGTTGTTGTGTTTGAAGGTTGAAGCTCTGACCTCCAATGACCTGGTCACTATAATGACATGTAATCTGGCGAGCGGCAAGGACTACAGCAGGGTCACTTGGAAGCTTTTCTTCCAAAAGTTTGAAGCACCTCTGGAGGAAGCCTTGGATGCGTTCTCCAACATGGTAAGTAATTAAGAGTTGTAATGCAATGACGGGGAAATATTAGTTTGGAACCATGCTTTGAAACATCCACTTCCTCTTGCAGACCCTCATCGCCAGTCTGACCGACCCGCATGTTCTCGATGCCATCGGTGAGGTGAAAGTCAACAACTTCACCGAGGAACAGCTTGCGGACGCTGTTTTCATCAACGAGTGGTTCCAGATCAGGTTCAGACCATTCTTGTCAACAGTTTCCTCTGACTTCCTCTCCTGTCTCAGTTCCAAGAAATTCAGCTGTCAGACCTTCCAAGTTGTGTAAGTATGGAAAGTAGAATTTTGAGACTACACAGTTGGGACGTATGGCATGAAGTTTGGGGACAATAAACATAGACCCATAACAAGGCCTGATCTCTTCCCATCCAATTTAGGGTGGAGGCTCTTAGCAGTCAAGATAAGCTCATGGAAGAAGAGCAGAAATGGTCCATCTTTAGTTATTTCATCTATCCTTTCATCACAAGAAATGACCTGTCAGGTACTTAGAGAAATTCTGCTTCAACACATGAACACTGCGCTCCCATCTGCAGCATCTTTTATCTCCTTGTGACTTCAACACTTCAACTGTTGGTCAACTGCATTAAAAAAAAACATGATTTCAATGGAATGTTCTGATTTCCTTCCTGGCTGTTGTGTTGTGATTTTAGATGCCGGGTGCGTGTCCAGTACTTCTGGAAGTAGGAACTGGCTATTGAAGAACTTTGGCAAGTTCTCCAAGTATGCAACTTTGGAAGAGCTGGACATTCTAAATGTAGATTTCTCCAGTGTGAGTAACAGCAGCCTTGCACCGATTATACACTGCTCGAAGGTTTGACCCTGTCTTTAGGCCACAGGCTCTAACGGCTTATTTTGTGTTATGTTTCAGTTTGATTCTTTGGATCTGCTGACCCCAAGCCAAGCAGCTGAACTCACTCTGACCTCTGGACCACTGAACAGCACAAGTCAGATCGACCGAGTGTTTGACCGACTAAAGACTGGAGATGCTTTCAACAACGTGGATGAATTTTTAACAACGCTCTCTGATCTGAAGGTACGTGGCACGCTTAAACTACCTCAAATTTGTTGCTCAACAACCCATGCAATGAGGCGGCATCCATGACTTGACCTGAGATATCATTCCCACCTGTTGCATTGCTTTTCTTCAGGCTGACCTAAGCATTGTCCCAGCTGTGAGAGATGTGATGATGAATAGAACCTTCCAGATCATCAGCATCAAGTTTTCACAGTTTGAGACCTCTGACTGGATGGAGTGGTTTGACCTCAAGCTGATCCCTGTCCTTCCCAGTTTCACTGCAGAGATGCTACAGATCACAATCACCAATATAACCTGCACTGACTACCAAGTGATGTGAGTCTGTAGATTCTCAATCGTTTCCCGCAAGTTTCCGTGCCATCGACAAGTCAGTTTCTCATCAAACACAATGTTCTTATCTTGCAGTGTTTCAGGAATGAGCAAGGTGTTCTCCAAGATGAGTGCCAGCAGGAGGGAGGAAATAACAGAGGTTTTAGTCAATTTCCTGAAGGAATTTGCTGCACAGCTAAAGACACCAGGTAGATGCCCCTTTGCACACTTTGCAGTTTGCCTCGCAACAGTCTTATCTCGAATGAAAGGGCCTCATAATATGACCCAGAAATGTGCTTTTCTTTTTATTTGTTGTTGTTCTGTGTTCCAACAGTTTGCCGGAAGGATATCCACAGTGATGCTGACTTGCTGACTACCAACTTGGGTCTGTTCTTGACAACGACACCCTACTCTGTCCTCAAAGACTTCAACATCTCTGGGGTAAGGTGCTCCTTTTCAGCTTCATAAAAACTTGATATAGCCTGCAACATTTGTAGAGCTTTCATCCAAGCTTTGAGGGTGGTGGTTTTGTGCAAAGGACTGCACCGCAATTAGAGGGATACAAAATCCCTTCAGTGCAATTTCCTTTCTCGATTCCCCTTAGGTGGCAGTTCTGGAATCCCTTTCTCCAGCACAGAAAGCAGAGCTGATTCTTGATCCAACCAGTGGGGCTCTAGAGAATGAGACGTTGGTAACGGAGGTGATGATTAGAATCCTGTCATTGTCAGGAGAAGAGCAGCTCTATATGTTCTTTGAGACTTTTGCCAACGTCACCAAAAAGGTTAGCTTTTTCTCCTTTTTGAAAAATGAATTTGGTATCAGCCAGCTCTTCAAAACTGCGTAGCCGTCAATTGAGCATTAAAGTTTCTAGAATGATTATTCATTTGATAATTGTTCCCACTGTAGAAAAATATTGACTTCATCAAAAACACAGCTGTGAGAGACACGATCCTGGACGAGACGTTGACTGCTCTTGCACCCAATTTTGTCGTCTTCCAAAAAAGTCAGTTTGAGTTGTGGTTCCAAGAGTATCTTTTTGTTCTACTGGCCAGTTTCCAACCATCGTACCTGGTCCTGATTCCTAAGAACCTCAGCTGTGACTCCTATAAGGCAATGTAAGTGACTAATTCCTATACCCATACTTGGAACATTTTTTGAAAGATAAAAGTAGAGAAACTGGATGTTGTCTCTTTACCACAGTTTGAAGGGTCTGGATATGAGTCTGAATGTTCTTCCACTGGACCTTGAAGAGGAACTCAGATCAAGCAGAGAAATGATGAGCCATGCTTTGCCAAAAGGTATGTGGGGATCTGAAATTACATGAAGAGTTGACAGTTTTTTATCTTTGTCCTCTCTTCAACTTAGTGATGCATTTTCTTTTCTCCTCTGTAGATTGCAGAGCTCGCTTCCCTGTTGGTGTGGTAAGTAATCCTCTTTAAAGAACTGCACTGTCTTATGACTGTACATGACTAAAGCAAAAAAAAAAGAATTCATGCTTGCTAACATGCTTTATCGCTCTTATTTTCCTCAGTGCAAGAGGACAGTGGTAGATGGTAAGTTAGGAAATGTTTGTCTTCTTAATATTTCTGACCTTGCAGATCATGTGTTGAAAAAGACAAAAAATGCAATTGAGCAGTCAAATATTGTCTTTTTTCATTCATTTATTTTCTTTCTGCAGAACATGTTTGTCAAGGTGTAGGCAGGTAAGTCTTTGTGTTTATAACTATGAAAATTGTAGATTTCGGAAAAGCATTACAGGTGATGTAATGGAATTATTTTCTCCACAGTCACCTACCTCAGACTCAAGCCTCCTTTGGAAATGACTCTGCACAGCTCTGCAACTTCAGCATCTATGAATACGCCTGTTCATCAGTAAGGACTCTGTGAATAAGTTGTAAAACGTCTCTTAGTGTTCATCTGTTACGCAGCATGTGGTCAGTTGTGCAACTGAATAAACGCCTCTTTTTGCCATTGCTTAACTGTTGCTGTTGTTGTGTTTGAAGGTTGAAGCTCTGACCTCCAATGACCTGGTCACTATAATGACATGTAATCTGGCAAGCGGCAAGAACTACAGCAGGGTCACTTGGAAGCTTTTCTTCCAAAAGTTTGAAGCACCTCTGGAGGAAGCCTTGGATGCGTTCTCCAACATGGTAAGTAATTAAGAGTTGTAATGCAATGACGGGGAAATATTAGTTTGGAACCATGCTTTGAAACATCCACTTCCTCTTGCAGACCCTCATCGTCAGTCTGACCGACCCGCATGTTCTCGATGCCATCGGAGAGGTGAAAGTCAACAACTTCACTGAGGAACAGCTTGCGGATGCTGTTTTCATCAACGAGTGGTTCCAGATCAGGCTCAGACCATTCTTGTCAACAGTTTCCTCTGACTTCCTCTCCTGTCTAAGTTCCAAGAAATTCAGCTGTCAGACCTTCCAAGTTGTGTAAGTATGGAAAGTAGAATTTTGAGACTACACAGTTGGGACGTATGGCATGAAGTTTGGGGACAATAACCATAGACCCATAACAACGCCTGATCTCTTTTCATCCAATTTAGGGTGGAGGCTCTTAGCAGTCAAGATAAGCTCATGGAAGAAGAGCAGAAATGGTCCATCTTTAGTTATTTCATCTATCCTTTCATCACAAGAAATGACCTGTCAGGTACTTAGAGAAATTCTGCTTCAACACATGAACACTGCGCTCCCATCTGCACCATCTTTTATCTCCTTGTGACTTCAACACTTCAACTGCTGGTCAACTGCATTCAATAAACCATGATTTCAATGGAATGTTCTGATTTCCTTCCTGGCTGTTGTGTTGTGATTTTAGATGCCGGGTGCGTGTCCAGTACTTCTGGAAGTAGGAACTGGCTATTGAAGAACTTTGGCAAGTTCTCCAAGTATGCAACTTTGGAAGAGCTGGACATTCTAAATGCAGATTTCTCCAGTGTGAGTAACAGCAGCCTTGCACCGATTATACACTGCTCGAAGGTTTGACCCTGTCTTTAGGCCACAGGCTCTAACGGCTTATTTTGTGTTATGTTTCAGTTTGATTCTTTGGATCTGCTGACCCCAAGCCAAGCAGCTGAACTCACTCTGACCTCTGGACCACTGAACAGCACAAGTCAGATCGACCGAGTGTTTGACAGACTAAAGACTGGAGATGCTTTCAACAACGTGGATGAATTTTTAACAACGCTCTCTGATCTGAAGGTAAGTGGCACGCTTAAACTACCTCAAAATTTGTTGCTCAACAACCCTTGCAATGAGGCGGCATCCATGACTTGACCTGAGATATCATTCCCACCTGTTGCATTGCTTTTCTTCAGGCTGACCTAAGCATTGTCCCAGCTGTGAGAGATGTGATGATGAATAGAACCTTCCAGATCATCAGCATCAAGTTTTCACAGTTTGAGACCTCTGACTGGATGGAGTGGTTTGACCTCAAGCTGATCCCTGTCCTTCCCAGTTTCACTGCAGAGATGCTACAGATCACAATCACCAATATAACCTGCACTGACTACCAAGTGATGTGAGTCTGTAGATTCTCAATCGTTTCCCGCAAGTTTCCGTGCCATCGACAAGTCAGTTTCTCATCAAACACAATGTTCTTATCTTGCAGTGTTTCAGGAATGAGCAAGGTGTTCTCCAAGATGAGTGCCAGCAGGAGGGAGGAAATAACAGAGGTTTTAGTCAATTTCCTGAAGGAATTTGCTGCACAGCTAAAGACACCAGGTAGATGCCCCTTTGCACACTTTGCAGTTTGCCTCGCAACAGTCTTATCTCGAATGAAGGGGCATCATATTATGACCCAGACATGTGCTTTTCTTTTTATTTGTTGTTGTTCCGTGTTCCAACAGTTTGCCGGAAGGATATCCACAGTGATGCTGACTGGCTGACTACCAACTTGGGTCTGTTCTTGACAACGACACCCTACTCTGTCCTCAAAGACTTCAACATCTCTGGGGTAAGGCGCTCCTTTTCAGCTTCATAAAAACTTGATATAGCCTGCAACATTTGTAGAGCTTTCATCCAAGCTTTGAGGGTGGTGGTTTTGTGCAAAGGACTGCACCGCAATTAGAGGGATACAAAATCCCTTCAGTGCAATTTCCTTTCTCGATTCCCCTTAGGTGGCAGTTCTGGAATCCCTTTCTCCAGCACAGAAAGCAGAGCTGATTCTTGATCCAACCAGTGGGGCTCTAGAGAATGACACGTTGGTAACGGAGGTGATGATTAGAATCCTGTCATCGTCAGTAGAGGAGCAGCTCTATATGTTCTTTGAGACTTTTGCCAACGTCACCAAAAAGGTTAGCTTTTTCTCCTTTTTGAAAAATGAATTTGGTATGAGCCAGCTCTTCAAAACTGCGTAGCCGTCAATTGAGCATTAAAGTTTCTAGAATGATTATTCATTTGATAATTGTTCCCACTGTAGAAAAATATTGACTTCATCAAAAACACAGCTGTGAGAGACACGATCCTGGACGAGACGTTGACTGCTCTTGCACCCAATTTTGTCGTCTTCCAAAAAAGTCAGTTTGAGTTGTGGTTCCAAGAGTATCTTTTTGTTCTACTGGCCAGTTTCCAACCATCGTACCTGGTCCTGATTCCTAAGAACCTCAGCTGTGACTCCTATAAGGCAATGTAAGTGACTAATTCCTATACCCATACTTGGAACATTTTTTGAAAGATAAAAGTAGAAAAACTGGATGTTGTCTCTTTACCACAGTTTGAAGGGTCTGGATATGAGTCTGAATGTTCTTCCACTGGACCTTGAAGAGGAACTCAGATCAAGCAGAGAAATGATGAGCCAGGCTTTGCCAAAAGGTATGTGGGGATCTGAAATTACATGAAGAGTTGACAGTTTTTTATCTTTGTCCTCTCTTCAACTAAGTGATGCATTTTCTTTTCTCCTCTGTAGATTGCAGAGCTCCCTTCCCTGTTGGTGTGGTAAGTAATCCTCTTTAAAGAACTGCACTGTCTTATGACTGTACATGACTAAAGCAACAAAAAAAGAATTCATGTTTGCTAACATGCTTTATCGCTCTTATTTTCCTCAGTGCAAGAGGACAGTGGTAGATGGTAAGTTAGGAAATGTTTGTCTTCTTAATATTTCTGACCTTGCAGATCATGTGTTGAAAAAGACAAAAAATGCAATTGAGCAGTCAAATATTGTCTTTTTTCATTCATTTATTTTCTTTCTGCAGAACATGTTTGTCAAGGTGTAGGCAGGTAAGTCTTTGTGTTTATAACTATGAAAATTGTAGATTTCTGAAAAGCATTACAGGTGATGTAATGGAATTATTTTCTCCACAGTCACCTACCTCAGACTCAAGCCTCCTTTGGAAATGACTCTGCACAGCTCTGCAACTTCAGCATCTATGAATACGCCTGTTCATCAGTAAGGACTCTGTGAATAAGTTGTAAAACGTCTCTTAGTGTTCATCTGTTACGCAGCATGTGGTCAGTTGTGCAACCGAGTAAACGCCTCTTTTTGCCATTGCTTAACTGTTGCTGTTGTTGTGTTTGAAGGTTGAAGCTCTGACCTCCAATGACCTGGTCACTATAATGACATGTAATCTGGCGAGTGGCAAGGACTACAGCAGGGTCACTTGGAAGCTTTTCTTCCAAAAGTTTGAAGCACCTCTGGAGGAAGCCTTGGATGCGTTCTCCAACATGGTAAGTAATTAAGAGTTGTAATGCAATGACGGGGAAATATTAGTTTGGAACCATGCTTTGAAACATCCACTTCCTCTTGCAGACCCTCATCGCCAGTCTGACCGACCCGCATGTTCTCGATGCCATCGTTGAGGTGAAAGTCAACAACTTCACCGAGGAACAGCTTGCGGATGCTGTTTTTATCAACGAGTGGTTCCAGATCAGGCTGAGACCATTCTTGTCAACAGTTTCCTCTGCCTTCCTCTCCTGTCTAAGTTCCAAGAAATTCAGCTGTCAGGCCTTCCAAGTTGTGTAAGTATGGAAAGTAGAATTTTGAGACTACACAGTTGGGAAGTATGGCATGAAGTTTGGGGACAATAACCATAGACCCATAACAACGCCTGATCTCTTCTCATCCAATTTAGGGTGGAGGCTCTTAGCAGTCAAGATAAGCTCATGGAAGAAGAGCAGAAATGGTCCATCTTTAGTTATTTCATCTATCCTTTCATCACAAGAAATAACCTGTCAGGTACTTAGAGAAATTCTGCTTCAACACATGAACACTGCGCTCCCATCTGCACCATCTTTTATCTCCTTGTGACTTCAACACTTCAACTGCTGGTCAACTGCATTCAATAAACCATGATTTCAATGGAATGTTCTGATTTCCTTCCTGGCTTTTGTGTTGTGATTTTAGATGCCGGGTGCGTGTCCAGTACTTCTGGAAGTAGGAACTGGCTATTGAAGAACTTTGGCAAGTTCTCCAAGTATGCAACTTTGGAAGAGCTGGACATTCTAAATGCAGATTTCTCCACTGTGAGTAACAGCAGCCTTGCACCGATTATACACTGCTCGAAGGTTTGACCCTGTCTTTAGGCCACAGGCTCTAACGGCTTATTTTGTGTTATGTTTCAGTTTGATTCTTTGGATCTGCTGACCCCAAGCCAAGCAGCTGAACTCACTCTGACCTCTGGACCACTGAACAGCACAAGTCAGATCGACCGAGTGTTTGACAGACTAAAGACTGGAGATGCTTTCAACAACGTGGATGAATTTTTAACAACGCTCTCTGATCTGAAGGTAAGTGGCACGCTTAAACTACCTCAAAATTTGTTGCTCAACAACCCTTGCAATGAGGCGGCATCCATGACTTGACCTGAGATATCATTCCCACCTGTTGCATTGCTTTTCTTCAGGCTGACCTAAGCATTGTCCCAGCTGTGAGAGATGTGATGATGAATAGAACCTTCCAGATCATCAGCATCAAGTTTTCACAGTTTGAGACCTCTGACTGGATGGAGTGGTTTGACCTCAAGCTGATCCCTGTCCTTCCCAGTTTCACTGCAGAGATGCTACAGATCACAATCACCAATATAACCTGCACTGACTACCAAGTGATGTGAGTCTGTAGATTCTCAATCGTTTCCCGCAAGTTTCCGTGCCATCGACAAGTCAGTTTCTCATCAAACACAATGTTCTTATCTTGCAGTGTTTCAGGAATGAGCAAGGTGTTCTCCAAGATGAGTGCCAGCAGGAGGGAGGAAATAACAGAGGTTTTAGTCAATTTCCTGAAGGAATTTGCTGCACAGCTAAAGACACCAGGTAGATGCCCCTTTGCACACTTTGCAGTTTGCCTCGCAACAGTCTTATCTCGAATGAAGGGGCATCATATTATGACCCAGACATGTGCTTTTCTTTTTATTTGTTGTTGTTCCGTGTTCCAACAGTTTGCCGGAAGGATATCCACAGTGATGCTGACTGGCTGACTACCAACTTGGGTCTGTTCTTGACAACGACACCCTACTCTGTCCTCAAAGACTTCAACATCTCTGGGGTAAGGCGCTCCTTTTCAGCTTCATAAAAACTTGATATAGCCTGCAACATTTGTAGAGCTTTCATCCAAGCTTTGAGGGTGGTGGTTTTGTGCAAAGGACTGCACCGCAATTAGAGGGATACAAAATCCCTTCAGTGCAATTTCCTTTCTCGATTCCCCTTAGGTGGCAGTTCTGGAATCCCTTTCTCCAGCACAGAAAGCAGAGCTGATTCTTGATCCAACCAGTGGGGCTCTAGAGAATGACACGTTGGTAACGGAGGTGATGATTAGAATCCTGTCATCGTCAGGAGAGGAGCAGCTCTATATGTTCTTTGAGACTTTTGCCAACGTCACCAAAAAGGTTAGCTTTTTCTCCTTTTTGAAAAATGAATTTGGTATGAGCCAGCTCTTCAAAACTGCGTAGCCGTCAATTGAGCATTAAAGTTTCTAGAATGATTATTCATTTGATAATTGTTCCCACTGTAGAAAAATATTGACTTCATCAAAAACACAGCTGTGAGAGACACGATCCTGGACGAGACGTTGACTGCTCTTGCACCCAATTTTGTCGTCTTCCAAAAAAGTCAGTTTGAGTTGTGGTTCCAAGAGTATCTTTTTGTTCTACTGGCCAGTTTCCAACCATCGTACCTGGTCCTGATTCCTAAGAACCTCAGCTGTGACTCCTATAAGGCAATGTAAGTGACTGATTCCTGTACCCATACTTGGAACATTTTTTGAAAGATAAAAGTAGAGAAACTGGATGTTGTCTCTTTACCACAGTTTGAAGGGTCTGGATATGAGTCTGAATGTTCTTCCACTGGACCTTGAAGAGGAACTCAGATCAAGCAGAGAAATGATGAGCCAGGCTTTGCCAAAAGGTATGTGGGGATCTGAAATTACATGAAGAGTTGACAGTTTTTTATCTTTGTCCTCTCTTCAACTAAGTGATGCATTTTCTTTTCTCCTCTGTAGATTGCAGAGCTCCCTTCCCTGTTGGTGTGGTAAGTAATCCTCTTTAAAGAACTGCACTGTCTTATGACTGTACATGACTAAAGCAACAAAAAAAAATTCATGTTTGCTAACATGCTTTATCGCTCTTATTTTCCTCAGTGCAAGAGGACAGTGGTAGATGGTAAGTTAGGAAATGTTTGTCTTCTTAATATTTCTGACCTTGCAGATCATGTGTTGAAAAAGACAAAAAATGCAATTGAGCAGTCAAATATTGTCTTTTTTCATTCATTTATTTTCTTTCTGCAGAACATGTTTGTCAAGGTGTAGGCAGGTAAGTCTTTGTGTTTATAACTATGAAAATTGTAGATTTCTGAAAAGCATTACAGGTGATGTAATGGAATTATTTTCTCCACAGTCACCTACCTCAGACTCAAGCCTCCTTTGGAAATGACTCTGCACAGCTCTGCAACTTCAGCATCTATGAATACGCCTGTTCATCAGTAAGGACTCTGTGAATAAGTTGTAAAACGTCTCTTAGTGTTCATCTGTTACGCAGCATGTGGTCAGTTGTGCAACCGAGTAAACGCCTCTTTTTGCCATTGCTTAACTGTTGCTGTTGTTGTGTTTGAAGGTTGAAGCTCTGACCTCCAATGACCTGGTCACTATAATGACATGTAATCTGGCGAGCGGCAAGGACTACAGCAGGGTCACTTGGAAGCTTTTCTTCCAAAAGTTTGAAGCACCTCTGGAGGAAGCCTTGGATGCGTTCTCCAACATGGTAAGTAATTAAGAGTTGTAGTGCAATGACGGGGAAATATTAGTTTGGAACCATGCTTTGAAACATCCACTTCCTCTTCCAGACCCTCATCGTCAGTCTGACCGACCCGCATGTTCTCGATGCCATCGGAGAGGTGAAAGTCAACAACTTCACTGAGGAACAGCTTGCGGATGCTGTTTTCATCAACGAGTGGTTCCAGATCAGGCTCAGACCATTCTTGTCAACAGTTTCCTCTGACTTCCTCTCCTGTCTAAGTTCCAAGAAATTCAGCTGTCAGACCTTCCAAGTTGTGTAAGTATGGAAAGTAGAATTTTGAGACTACACAGTTGGGACGTATGGCATGAAGTTTGGGGACAATAGCCATAGACCCATAACAACGCCTGATCTCTTCTCATCCAATTTAGGGTGGAGGCTCTTAGCAGTCAAGAAAAGCTCATGGAAGAAGAGCAGAAATGGTCCATCTTTAGTTATTTCATCTATCCTTTCATCACAAGAAATGACCTGTCAGGTACTTAGAGAAATTCTGCTTCAACACATGAACACTGCGCTCCCATCTGCACCATCTTTTATCTCCTTGTGACTTCAACACTTCAACTGCTGGTCAACTGCATTCAATAAACCATGATTTCAATGGAATGTTCTGATTTCCTTCCTGGCTGTTGTGTTGTGATTTTAGATGCCGCGTGCGTGTCCAGTACTTCTGGAAGTAGGAACTGGCTATTGAAGAACTTTGGCAAGTTCTCCAAGTATGCAACTTTGGAAGAGCTGGACATTCTAAATGCAGATTTCTCCAGTGTGAGTAACAGCAGCCTTGCACCGATTATACACTGCTCGAAGGTTTGACTCCGTCTTTAGGCCACAGGCTCTAACGGCTTATTTTGTGTTATGTTTCAGTTTGATTCTTTGGATCTGCTGACCCCAAGCCAAGCAGCTGAACTCACTCTGACCTCTGGACCACTGAACAGCACAAGTCAGATCGACCGAGTGTTTGACAGACTAAAGACTGGAGATGCTTTCAACAACGTGGATGATTTTTTAACAACGCTCTCTGATCTGAAGGTAAGTGGCACGCTTAAACTACCTCAAATTTGTTGCTCAACAACCCTTGCAATGAGGCGTCATCCATGACTTGACCTGAGATATCATTCCCACCTGTTGCATTGCTTTTCTTCAGGCTGACCTAAGCATTGTCCCAGCTGTGAGAGATGTGATGATGAATAGAACCTTCCAGATCATCAGCATCAAGTTTTCACAGTTTGAGACCTCTGACTGGATGGAGTGGTTTGACCTCAAGCTGATCCCTGTCCTTCCCAGTTTCACTGCAGAGATGCTACAGATCACAATCACCAATATAACCTGCACTGACTACCAAGTGATGTGAGTCTGTAGATTCTCAATCGTTTCCCGCAAGTTTCTGTGCCATCGACAAGTCAGTTTCTCATCTAACACAATGTTCTTATCTTGCAGTGTTTCAGGAATGAGCAAGGTGTTCTCCAAGATGAGTGCCAGCAGGAGGGAGGAAATAACAGAGGTTTTAGTCAATTTCCTGAAGGAATTTGCTGCACAGCTAAAGACACCAGGTAGATGCCCCTTTGCACACTTTGCAGTTTGCCTCGCAACAGTCTTATCTCGAATGAAGGGGCATCATATTATGACCCAGACATGTGCTTTTCTTTTTATTTGTTGTTGTTCCCTGTTCCAACAGTTTGCCGGAAGGATATCCACAGTGATGCTGACTGGTTGACTACCAACTTGGGTCTGTTCTTGACAACGACACCCTACTCTGTCCTCAAAGACTTCAACATCTCTAGGGTAAGGCGCTCCTTTTCAGCTTCATAAAAACTTGATATAGCCTGCAACATTTGTAGAGCTTTCATCCAAGCTTTGAGGGTGGTGGTTTTGTGCAAAGGACTGCACCGCAATTAGAGGGATACAAAATCCCTTCAGTGCAATTTCCTTTCTCGATTCCCCTTAGGTGGCAGTTCTGGAATCCCTTTCTCCAGCACAGAAAGCAGAGCTGATTCTTGATCCAACCAGTGGGGCTCTAGAGAATGACACGTTGGTAACGGAGGTGATGATTAGAATCCTGTCATCGTCAGGAGAAGAGCAGCTCTATATGTTCTTTGAGACTTTTGCCAACGTCACCAAAAAGGTTAGCTTTTTCTCCTTTTTGAAAAATGAATTTGGTATGAGCCAGCTCTTCAAAACTGCGTAGCCGTCAATTGAGCATTAAAGTTTCTAGAATGATTATTCATTTGATAATTGTTCCCACTGTAGAAAAATATTGACTTCATCAAAAACACAGCTGTGAGAGACACGATCCTGGACGAGACGTTGACTGCTCTTGCACCCAATTTTGTCGTCTTCCAAAAAAGTCAGTTTGAGTTGTGGTTCCAAAAGTATCTTTTTGTTCTACTGGCCAGTTTCCAACCATCGTACCTGGTCCTGATTCCTAAGAACCTCAGCTGTGACTCCTATAAGGCAATGTAAGTGACTGATTCCTGTACCCATACTTGGAACATTTTTTGAAAGATAAAAGTAGAGAAACTGGATGTTGTCTCTTTACCACAGTTTGAAGGGTCTGGATATGAGTCTGAATGTTCTTCCACTGGACCTTGAAGAGGAACTCAGATCAAGCAGAGAAATGATGAGCCATGCTTTGCCAAAAGGTATGTGGGGATCTGAAATTCCATGAAGAGTTGACAGTTTTTTATCTTTGTCCTCTCTTCAACTAAGTGATGCATTTTCTTTTCTCCTCTGTAGATTGCAGAGCTCCCTTCCCTGTTGGTGTGGTAAGTAATCCTCTTTAAAGAACTGCACTGTCTTATGACTGTACATGACTAAAGCAACAAAAAAAAATTCATGTTTGCTAACATGCTTTATCGCTCTTATTTTCCTCAGTGCAAGAGGACAGTGGTAGATGGTAAGTTAGGAAATGTTTGTCTTCTTAATATTTCTGACCTTGCAGATCATGTGTTGAAAAAGACAAAAAATGCAATTGAGCAGTCAAATATTGTCTTTTTTCATTCATTTATTTTCTTTCTGCAGAACATGTTTGTCAAGGTGTAGGCAGGTAAGTCTTTGTGTTTATAACTATGAAAATTGTAGATTTCGGAAAAGCATTACAGGTGATGTAATGGAATTATTTTCTCCACAGTCACCTACCTCAGACTCAAGCCTCCTTTGGAAATGACTCTGCACAGCTCTGCAACTTCAGCATCTATGAATACGCCTGTTCATCAGTAAGGACTCTGTGAATAAGTTGTAAAACGTCTCTTAGTGTTCATCTGTTACGCAGCATGTGGTCAGTTGTGCAACCGAGTAAACGCCTCTTTTTGCCATTGCTTAACTGTTGCTGTTGTTGTGTTTGAAGGTTGAAGCTCTGACCTCCAATGACCTGGTCACTATAATGACATGTAATCTGGCAAGCGGCAAGAACTACAGCAGGGTCACTTGGAAGCTTTTCTTCCAAAAGTTTGAAGCACCTCTGGAGGAAGCCTTGGATGCGTTCTCCAACATGGTAAGTAATTAAGAGTTGTAGTGCAATGACAGGGAAATATTAGTTTGGAACCATGCTTTGAAACATCCACTTCCTCTTGCAGACCCTCATCGTCAGTCTGACCGACCCGCATGTTCTCGATGCCATCGGAGAGGTGAAAGTCAACAACTTCACTGAGGAACAGCTTGCGGAGGCTGTTTTCATCAACGAGTGGTTCCAGATCAGGCTCAGACCATTCTTGTCAACAGTTTCCTCTGACTTCCTCTCCTGTCTAAGTTCCAAGAAATTCAGCTGTCAGACCTTCCAAGTTGTGTAAGTATGGAAAGTACAGTTGGGACGTATGGCATGAAGTTTGGGGATAATAACCATAGACCCATAACAACGCCTGATCTCTTCTCATCCAATTTAGGGTGGAGGCTCTTAGCAGTCAAGATAAGATCATGGAAGAAGAGCAGAAATGGTCCATCTTTAGTTATTTCATCTATCCTTTCATCACAAGAAATGACCTGTCAGGTACTTAGAGAAATTCTGCTTCAACACATGAACACTGCGCTCCCATCTGCAGCATCTTTTATCTCCTTGTGACTTCAACACTTCAACTGCTGGTCAACTGCATTCAATAAACCATGATTTCAATGGAACGTTCTGATTTCCTTCCTGGCTGTTGTGTTGTGATTTTAGATGTCGGGTGCGTGTCCAGTACTTCTGGAAGTAGGAATTGGCTATTGAAGAACTTTGGCAAGTTCTCCAAGTATGCAACTTTGGAAGAGCTGGACATTCTAAATGCAGATTTCTCCAGTGTGAGTAACAGCAGCCTTGCACCGATTATACACTGCTCGAAGGTTTGACTCCGTCTTTAGGCCACAGGCTCTAACGGCTTATTTTGTGTTATGTTTCAGTTTGATTCTTTGGATCTGCTGACCCCAA
This sequence comes from Astyanax mexicanus, assembly GCF_023375975.1. Classification (NCBI taxonomy): domain Eukaryota; kingdom Metazoa; phylum Chordata; class Actinopteri; order Characiformes; family Acestrorhamphidae; genus Astyanax; species Astyanax mexicanus. The sequence continues at coordinate 42,223,224 of NC_064428.1, read as the reverse complement.
GCCAAGCAGCTGAACTCACTCTGACCTCTGGACCACTGAACAGCACAAGTCAGATCGACCGAGTGTTTGACCGACTAAAGACTGGAGATGCCTTCAACAACGTGGATGAATTTTTAACAACGCTCTCTAATCTGAAGGTAAGTGGCACGCTTAAACTACCTCAAAATTTGTTGCTCAACAACCCTTGCAATGAGGCGGCATCCATGACTTGACCTGAGATATCATTCCCACCTGTTGCATTGCTTTTCTTCAGGCTGACCTAAGCATTGTCCCAGCTGTGAGAGATGTGATGATGAATAGAACCTTCCAGATCATCAGCATCAAGTTTTCACAGTTTGAGACCTCTGACTGGATGGAGTGGTTTGACCTCAAGCTGATCCCCGTCCTTCCCAGTTTCACTGCAGAGATGCTACAGATCACAATCACCAATATAACCTGCACTGACTACCAAGTGATGTGAGTCTGTAGATTCTCAATCGTTTTCCGCAAGTTTCTGTGCCATCGACAAGTCAGTTTCTCATCAAACACAATGTTCCTATCTTGCAGTGTTTCAGGAATGAGCAAGGTGTTCTCCAAGATGAGTGCCAGCAGGAGGGAGGAAATAACAGAGGTTTTAGTCAATTTCCTGAAGGAATTTGCTGCACAGCTAAAGACACCAGGTAGATGCCCCTTTGCACACTTTGCAGTTTGCCTCGCAACAGTCTTATCTCGAATGAAAGGGCATCATATTATGACCCAGACATGTGCTTTTCTTTTTATTTGTTGTTGTTCCGTGTTCCAACAGTTTGCCGGAAGGATATCCACAGTGATGCTGACTGGCTGACTACCAACTTGGGTCTGTTCTTGACAACGACACCCTACTCTGTCCTCAAAGACTTCAACATCTCTGGGGTAAGGCGCTCCTTTTCAGCTTCATAAAAACTTGATATAGTCTGCAACATTTGTAGAGCTTTCATCCAAGCTTTGAGGGTGGTGGTTTTGTGCAAAGGACTGCACCGCAATTAGAGGGATACAAAATCCCTTCAGCGCAATTTCCTTTCTCGATTCCCCTTAGGTGGCAGTTCTGGAATCCCTTTCTCCAGCACAGAAAGCAGAGCTGATTCTTGATCCAATCAGTGGGGCTCTAGAGAATGAGACGTTGGTAACGGAGGTAATGATTAGAATCCTGTCATCGTCAGGAGAGGAGCAGCTCTATATGTTCTTTGAGACTTTCGCCAACGTCACCAAAAAGGTTAGCTTTTTCTCCTTTTTGAAAAATGAATTTGGTATGAGCCAGCTCTTCAAAACTGCGTAGCCGTCAATTGAGCATTAAAGTTTCTAGAATGATTATTCATTTGATAATTGTTCCCACTGTAGAAAAATATTGACTTCATCAAAAACACAGCTGTGAGAGACACGATCCTGGACGAGACGTTGACTGCTCTTGCACCCAATTTTGTCGTCTTCCAAAAAAGTCAGTTTGAGTTGTGGTTCCAAGAGTATCTTTTTGTTCTACTGGCCAGTTTCCAACCATCGTACCTGGTCCTGATTCCTAAGAACCTCAGCTGTGACTCCTATAAGGAAATGTAAGTGACTGATTCCTGTACCCATACTTGGAACATTTTTTGAAAGATAAAAGTAGAGAAACTGGATGTTGTCTCTTTACCACAGTTTGAAGGGTCTGGATATGAGTCTGAATGTTCTTCCACTGGACCTTGAAGAGGAACTCAGATCAAGCAGAGAAATGATGAGCCAGGCTTTGCCAAAAGGTATGTGGGGATCTGAAATTCCATGAAGAGTTGACAGTTTTTTATCTTTGTCCTCTCTTCAACTAAGTGATGCATTTTCTTTTCTCCTCTGTAGATTGCAGAGCTCCCTTCCCTGTTGGTGTGGTAAGTAATCCTCTTTAAAGAACTGCACTGTCTTATGACTGTACATGACTAAAGCAACAAAAAGAATTCATGTTTGCTAACATGCTTTATCGCTCTTATTTTCCTCAGTGCAAGAGGACAGTGGTAGATGGTAAGTTAGGAAATGTTTGTCTTCTTAATATTTCTGACCTTGCAGATCATGTGTTGAAAAAGACAAAAAATGCAATTGAGCAGTCAAATATTGTCTTTTTTCATTCATTTATTTTCTTTCTGCAGAACATGTTTGTCAAGGTGTAGGCAGGTAAGTCTTTGTGTTTATAACTATGAAAATTGTAGATTTCTGAAAAGCATTACAGTTGATATAATGGAATTATTTTCTCCACAGTCACCTACCTCAGACTCAAGCCTCCTTTGGAAATGACTCTGCACAGCTCTGCAACTTCAGCATCTATGAATACGCCTGTTCATCAGTAAGGACTCTGTGAATAAGTTGTAAAACGTCTCTTAGTGTTCATCTGTTACGCAGCATGTGGTCAGTTGTGCAACCGATCAAACGCCTCTTTTTGCCATTGCTTAACTGTTGCTGTTGTTGTGTTTGAAGGTTGAAGCTCTGACCTCCAATGACCTGGTCACTATAATGACATGTAATCTGGCGAGCGGCAAGGACTACAGCAGGATCACTTGGAAGCTTTTCTTCCAAAAGTTTGAAGCACCTCTGGAGGAAGCCTTGGATGCGTTCTCCAACATGGTAAGTAATTAAGAGTTGTAGTGCAATGACGGGGAAATATTAGTTTGGAACCATGCTTTGAAACATCCACTTCCTCTTGCAGACCCTCATCGTCAGTCTGACCGACCCGCATGTTCTCGATGCCATCGGTGAGGTGAAAGTCAACAACTTCACAGAGGAACAGCTTGCGGAGGCTGTTTTCATCAACGAGTGGTTCCAGATCAGGCTCAGACCATTCTTATCAACAGTTTCCTCTGACTTCCTCTCCTGTCTAAGTTCCAAGAAATTCAGCTGTCAGACCTTCCAAGTTGTGTAAGTATGGAAAGTAGAATTTTGAGACTACACAGTTGGGACGTATGGCATGAAGTTTGGGGACAATAACCATAGACCCATAACAACGCCTGATCTCTTCTCATCCAATTTAGGGTGGAGGCTCTTAGCAGTCAAGATAAGCTCATGGAAGAAGAGGAGAAATGGTCCATCTTTAGTTATTTCATCTATCCTTTCATCACAAGAAATGACCTGTCAGGTACTTAGAGAAATTCTGCTTCAACACATGAACACTGCGCTCCCATCTGCAGCATCTTTTATCTCCTTGTGACTTCAACACTTCAACTGTTGGTCAACTGCATTAAAAAAAAACATGATTTCAATGGAATGTTCTGATTTCCTTCCTGGCTGTTGTGTTGTGATTTTAGATGCCGGGTGCGTGTCCAGTACTTCTGGAAGTAGGAACTGGCTATTGAAGAACTTTGGCAAGTTCTCCAAGTATGCAACTTTGGAAGAGCTGGACATTCTAAATGCAGATTTCTCCAGTGTGAGTAACAGCAGCCTTGCACCGATTATACACTGCTCGAAGGATTGACTCTGTCTTTAAGCCACAGGCTCTAACGGCCTATTTTGTGTTATGTTTCAGTTTGATTCTTTGGATCTGCTGACCCCAAGCCAAGCAGCTGAACTCACTCTGACCTCTGGACCACTGAACAGCACAAGTCAGATCGACCGAGTGTTTGACAGACTAAAGACTGGAGATGCTTTCAACAACGTGGATGAATTTTTAACAACGCTCTCTGATCTGAAGGTAAGTGGCACGCTTAAACTACCTCAAAATTTGTTGCTCAACAACCCTTGCAATGAGGCGGCATCCATGACTTGACCTGAGATATCATTCCCACCTGTTGCATTGCTTTTCTTCAGGCTGACCTAAGCATTGTCCCAGCTGTGAGAGATGTGATGATGAATAGAACCTTCCAGATCATCAGCATCAAGTTTCCACAGTTTGAGACCTCTGACTGGATGGAGTGGTTTGACCTCAAGCTGATCCCTGTCCTTCCCAGTTTCACTGCAGAGATGCTACAGATCACAATCACCAATATAACCTGCACTGACTACCAAGTGATGTGAGTCTGTAGATTCTCAATCGTTTCCGGTAAGTTTCCGTGCCATCGACAAGTCAGTTTCTCATCAAACACAATGTTCTTATCTTGCAGTGTTTCAGGAATGAGCAAGGTGTTTTCCAAGATGAGTGCCAGCAGGAGGGAGGAAATAACAGAGGTTTTAGTCAATTTCCTGAAGGAATTTGCTGCACAGCTAAAGACACCAGGTAGATGCCCCTTTGCACACTTTGCAGTTTGCCTCACAACAGTCTTATCTCGGATGTAAGGGCCTCATATTATGACCCAGACATGTGCTTTTCTTTTTATTTGTTGTTGTTCCGTGTTCCAACAGTTTGCCGGAAGGATATCCACAGTGATGCTGACTGGCTGACTACCAACTTGGGTCTGTTCTTGACAACGACACCCTACTCTGTCCTCAAAGACTTCAACATCTCTAGGGTAAGGCGCTCCTTTTCAGCTTCATAAAAACTTGATATAGCCTGCAACATTTGTAGAGCTTTCATCCAAGCTTTGAGGGTGGTGGTTTTGTGCAAAAGACTGCACCGAAATTAGAGGGATACAAAATCCCTTCAGTGCAATTTCCTTTCTCGATTCCCCTTAGGTGGCAGTTCTGGAATCCCTTTCTCCAGCACAGAAAGCAGAGCTGATTCTTGATCCAAACAGTGGGGCTCTAGAGAATGAGACGTTGGTAACAGAGGTGATGATTAGAATCCTGTCATCGTCAGGAGAGGAGCAGCTCTATATGTTCTTTGAGACTTTTGCCAACGTCACCAAAAAGGTTAGCTTTTTCTCCTTTTTGAAAAATGAATTTGGTATCAGCCAGCTCTTCAAAACTGCGTAGCCGTCAATTGAGCATTAAAGTTTCTAGAATGATTATTCATTTGATAATTGTTCCCACTGTAGAAAAATATTGACTTCATCAAAAACACAGCTGTGAGAGACACGATCCTGGACGAGACGTTGACTGCTCTTGCACCCAATTTTGTCGTCTTCCAAAAAAGTCAGTTTGAGTTGTGGTTCCAAGAGTATCTTTTTGTTCTACTGGCCAGTTTCCAACCATCGTACCTGGTCCTGATTCCTAAGAACCTCAGCTGTGACTCCTATAAGGCAATGTAAGTGACTGATTCCTGTACCCATACTTGGAACATTTTTTGAAAGATAAAAGTAGAGAAACTGGATGTTGTCTCTTTACCACAGTTTGAAGGGTCTGGATATGAGTCTGAATGTTCTTCCACTGGACCTTGAAGAGGAACTCAGATCAAGCAGAGAAATGATGAGCCATGCTTTGCCAAAAGGTATGTGGGGATCTGAAATTACATGAAGAGTTGACAGTTTTTTATCTTTGTCCTCTCTTCAACTTAGTGATGCATTTTCTTTTCTCCTCTGTAGATTGCAGAGCTCCCTTCCCTGTTGGTGTGGTAAGTAATCCTCTTTAAAGAACTGCACTGTCTTATGACTGTACATGACTAAAGCAAAAAAAAAAAGAATTCATGCTTGCTAACATGCTTTATCGCTCTTATTTTCCTCAGTGCAAGAGGACAGTGGTAGATGGTAAGTTAGGAAATGTTTGTCTTCTTAATATTTCTGACCTTGCAGATCATGTGTTGAAAAAGACAAAAAATGCAATTGAGCAGTCAAATATTGTCTTTTTTCATTCATTTATTTTCTTTCTGCAGAACATGTTTGTCAAGGTGTAGGCAGGTAAGTCTTTGTGTTTATAACTATGAAAATTGTAGATTTCGGAAAAGCGTTACAGGTGATGTAATGGAATTATTTTCTCCACAGTCACCTACCTCAGACTCAAGCCTCCTTTGGAAATGACTCTGCACAGCTCTGCAACTTCAGCATCTATGAATACGCCTGTTCATCAGTAAGGACTCTGTGAATAAGTTGTAAAACGTCTCTTAGTGTTCATCTGTTACGCAGCATGTGGTCAGTTGTGCAACTGAATAAACGCCTCTTTTTGCCATTGCTTAACTGTTGCTGTTGTTGTGTTTGAAGGTTGAAGCTCTGACCTCCAATGACCTGGTCACTATAATGACATGTAATCTGGCAAGCGGCAAGAACTACAGCAGGGTCACTTGGAAGCTTTTCTTCCAAAAGTTTGAAGCACCTCTGGAGGAAGCCTTGGATGCGTTCTCCAACATGGTAAGTAATTAAGAGTTGTAATGCAATGACGGGGAAATATTAGTTTGGAACCATGCTTTGAAACATCCACTTCCTCTTGCAGACCCTCATCGTCAGTCTGACCGACCCGCATGTTCTCGATGCCATCGGAGAGGTGAAAGTCAACAACTTCACTGAGGAACAGCTTGCGGATGCTGTTTTCATCAACGAGTGGTTCCAGATCAGGCTCAGACCATTCTTGTCAACAGTTTCCTCTGACTTCCTCTCCTGTCTAAGTTCCAAGAAATTCAGCTGTCAGACCTTCCAAGTTGTGTAAGTATGGAAAGTAGAATTTTGAGACTACACAGTTGGGACGTATGGAATGAAGTTTGGGGACAATAACCATAGACCCATAACAACGCCTGATCTCTTCTCATCCAATTTAGGGTGGAGGCTCTTAGCAGTCAAGATAAGCTCATGGAAGAAGAGCAGAAATGGTCCATCTTTAGTTATTTCATCTATCCTTTCATCACAAGAAATGACCTGTCAGGTACTTAGAGAAATTCTGCTTCAACACATGAACACTGCGCTCCCATCTGCACCATCTTTTATCTCCTTGTGACTTCAACACTTCAACTGCTGGTCAACTGCATTCAATAAACCATGATTTCAATGGAATGTTCTGATTTCCTTCCTGGCTGTTGTGTTGTGATTTTAGATGCCGGGTGCGTGTCCAGTACTTCTGGAAGTAGGAACTGGCTATTGAAGAACTTTGGCAAGTTCTCCAAGTATGCAACTTTGGAAGAGCTGGACATTCTAAACGCAGATTTCTCCACTGTGAGTAACAGCAGCCTTGCACCGATTATACACTGCTCGAAGGTTTGACTCTGTCTTTAGGCCACAGGCTCTAACGGCTTATTTTCTGTTATGTTTTAGTTTGATTCTTTGGATCTGCTGACCCCAAGCCAAGCAGCTGAACTCACTCTGACCTCTGGACCACTGAACAGCACAAGTCAGATCGACCAAGTGTTTGACAGACTAAAGACTGGAGATGCTTTCAACAACGTGGATGAATTTTTAACAACGCTCTCTGATCTGAAGGTAAGTGGCACGCTTAAACTACCTCAAATTTGTTGCTCAACAACCCTTGCAATGAGGCGGCATCCATGACTTGACCTGAGATATCATTCCCACCTGTTGCATTGCTTTTCTTCAGGCTGACCTAAGCATTGTCCCAGCTGTGAGAGATGTGATGATGAATAGAACCTTCCAGATCATCAGCATCAAGTTTTCACAGTTTGAGACCTCTGACTGGATGGAGTGGTTTGACCTCAAGCTGATCCCTGTCCTTCCCAGTTTCACTGCAGAGATGCTACAGATCACAATCACCAATATAACCTGCACTGACTACCAAGTGATGTAAGTGCACTGGAGTCTTTAATTTGACTAACTTAACGAGTAATCCTCTGCTCTCACATGTTGTGAAAATTCATATTTCTCTCTTTTATCTTACCAGTGTTGGGGGACTGAGCAGTGATTCTGTTAATATGCCAAAGACCAGAAAACAGGAACTTGTGGATGTTCTTGTTGCACACTTGAGGAAATCGTTGCAACAATTTAATCAACCACGTATGTTCAAAACAGTCTCTTATGAAAACACTGTATAATTCTAAATTCATTATTTTTTTCCACTTTGTTAATCTGCTTTGATCTAATTCAGGTTGCAGAGAGAACATCCAGACGGTTTCAGACTGGCTCACTGTTAACCTGGGCCAGTTCTCCAACTACATGTCCTACTCTCAGCTGGCAGAACTTAATATTTCCACCAGTGTTATTGACACGACCACAACCACAAGTGCTACCACCACAATCGGTACTGACACCACAATTGCTGATGTTGACACTACCACCACCCCTGCTTCTATTACAGCAACTGACACAACAATTGCTGATGTTGACACTACCACCACCCCAGTTTCTATTTCTGCAACTGACACCACAATTGCTGATTTTAACACTACCACCACCCTTACTTCTATTTATGCAACTGACACCACAATTGCTGATTTTAACACTAAAACCACCCCTGCTTCTATTTCTGCAACTGACACCACTTTTGCTGATGATGACACTACCACCACCCCTGATTCTGTTTCTGCAACTGACACCGCAACTGCTGATGTTGATACTACTACCACACCTGCTTCTATTTCTTCAACTGACACCACAATTGCTGATGTTGATACTACCACCACCTCCGCTTCTATTACAGCAACTGACACCACAATTGCTGATTTTAACACTAAAACCACCCCTGCTTCTATTTCTGCAACGGACACCACAATTGCTGATGGTGACACCACCACCACCCCTTTTTCTATTTCTGCAACTGACACAACAATTGCTGATGTTGACACTACCCCCACCTCCGCTTCTATTACAGCAACTGACACCAAAATTGATGATGTTGGCACTACCACCACCCCTGCTTCTACTTTAGCAACTGACACCACAATTAATGATGTTGAGACTACCACCACCCATTCTTCTATTTCTGCAACTGACACCACAATTCCTGATGTTGAGACTACCACCACCCTTGCTTCTATTTCTGCAACTGACAGAACAATTGCTGATGGTGACACTACCACCAACCCTGCTTCTGTTACAGCAACTGACACCAAAATTGCTCATGTTGGCACTACCACCTTCTCCGCTTCTATTTCAGCAACTGACACCACAATTGCTGATGGTGACACTACCACCACCCCAGTTTCTATTTCTGCAACTGACACAACATTTGCTGATGTTGACACTACCACCACCTCTGGTTCTATTCCTGCAACTGACACCAAAATTGCTGATGTTGACACTACCACCGCCTCTGTTTCTATTACAGCAACTGACACCAAAATTGCTGATGTTGACACTACCACCACCCCACCTGGAACTACTTCTGCAACTGACACCATAATTGCTGATATTGACACTACCACCACCCCAACTTCTATTTCTGCAACTGACACAATTGCTGATATTGACACTACCACCACCCCAACTTCTATTTCTGCAACTGACACAATTGCTGATGTTGACACTACCACCACCCCAACTTCTATTGCTGCAACTGACACCACAATTGCTGATGTTGACACTACCACCACCCCTGCTTCTATTTCTGCAACTGACACAATTGCTGATGTTGACACTACCACCACCCCACCTGGAACTATTTCTGCAACTGACACCACAATTGCTGATGTTGACACTACCACCACCCCTGTTTCTGTTTCAGCAACTGACACAACAATTGCTGATGTTGACACTACCACCACCCCACCTGGAACTATTTCTGCAACTGACACCACAATTGCTGATGTTGACACTACAACCACCCCTGCTTTTACTTCAGCAACTGACACAAAAAACGCTAATGTTGACACTACAACCACCCCTGCTTCTATTTCTGCAACTGACACAATTGCTACTATTGACACTACCACCAACTTTGCTTCTATTACAGCAACTGACACAACAATTGCTGAGGTTGGCACTACCACCACCCCATATGGATCTATTTTTGCAACTGACACAACAATTGCTGATGTTGACACGACCACCACCCTTGCATCAGTTTTTGCAACTGACACAACAATCGCTGATGTTGACACTACCACCAACCTTGCTTCTGTTACAGCAACTGACATTACAATTGCTGATGTTGACACCACCACCACCACCCCAACATCTATTTCTGCAACTGACACCACAATTGCTGATGTTGACACTACCACCAACCCTGCTTCTATTTCTGCAACTGACACCAAAAATGCTGATGTTGACACTACCACCACCCCAGTTTCTATTTCAGCAACTGACACCACAATTGCTGATGTTGACACTACCACCACCCTTGCTTCTATTTCAGCAACTGACACGAAAATTGCTGATGTTGACACTACCACCACCCCTGCTTCTATTTCTGCAACTGACACAATTGCTGATGTTGACACTACCACCACCCTTGATTCTAATTCAGCAACTGACACCACAATTGCTGATGTTGACACTACCACCACCCCTGCTTCTATTTCTGCAACTGACACCACAATTGCTGATGTTGGCACTACAACCACCCGAACTTCTATTCCTGCAACTGACACCAAAATTACTAATGTTGACACTACCACCACCCCTGCTTCTGTTACAGCAACTGACACCAAAATTGCTCATGTTGGCACTACCACCTTCTCCGCTTCTATTTCAGCAACTGACACCACAATTGCTGATGTTGACACTACCACCAACCCTGCTTCTGTTACAGCAACTGACACCAAACTTGCTCATGTTGGCACTACCACCTTCTCCGCTTCTATTTCAGCAACTGACACCACAATTGCTGATGTTGACACTACCACCACCCCTGCTTTTGTTACAGCAACTGACATCACAATTGCTGATGTTGACACTACCACCACCCCTAATTCAATTACTGCAACTGACACCACAATTGCTGATGTTGACACTACCACCACCCCTGCTTTTGTTACAGCAACTGACATCACAATTGCTGATGTTGACACTACCACCACCCCTAATTCTATTACTGCAACTGACACTACAATTGCTGATGTTGACACTACTACCACCCCTGCTTCTATTTCTGCAACTGACACCACAATTGCTGATGTTGACACTACCACCACCCTTGCGTCAGTTTTTGCAACTGACACAACAATCGCTGATGTTGACACTACCATCAACCTTGCTTCTGTTACAGCAACTGACACTACAATTGCTGATGTTGACACTACCACCACCCCTGCTTCTTTTTCTGCAACTGACACAGTTGCTGATGTTGACACTACCACCACCCCTGATTCAACTTCAGCAACTGACATTACAATTGCTGATGTTGACAATACCACCAACCCTGCTTCTGTTACAGCAACTGACACCAAAATTGCTCATGTTGGCACTACCACCTTCTCCGCTTCTATTTCAGCAACTGACACCACAATTGCTGATGTTGACACTAACACCATTCCAACTTCTATTTCAGCAACTGACACCACAATTGCTGATGTTGAGACTACCACCACCCCTGCTTCTATTTCAGCAACTGACACCACAATTGCTGATGATGACAATAACACCACCCCAGCTTCTATTTCAGCAACTGACACCACAATTGCTAATGTTGACACTACCACCACCCTTGCTTCTGTTTCTGCAACTGACACCACAATTGCTGATGTTGAGGCTACCACCACCCCTGCTTCTATTTCAGCAACTGACACCACAATTGCTGATGTTGAGACTACCACCACCCCTGCTTCTATTTCAGCAACTGACACCACAATTGCTGATGATGACAATAACACCACCCCTGCTTCTATTTCAGCAACTGACACCACAATTGCTGATGTTGACACTACCACCACCCTTGCTTCTGTTTCTGCAACTGACACCACAATTGCTGATGTGGAGACTACCACCACCCCTGCTTCTATTTCAGCAACTGACACCACAATTGCTGATGTTGAGACTACCACCACCCCTGCTTCTATTTCAGCAACTGATACCACAATTGCTGATGATGACAATAACACCACCCCTGCTTCTATTTCAGCAACTGACACCACAATTGCTGATGTTGACACTACCACCACCCTTGCTTCTGTTTCTGCAACTGACACCACAATTGCTGATGTGGAGACTACCACCACCCCTGCTTCTATTTCAGCAACTGACACCACAATTGCTGATGTTGACACTACCACCACCCCAGCTTCTATTTCAGCAACTGACACCACAATTGCTGATGTTGATACTACAACCACCACACCTGGAACTATTTCTGCAACTGACAGCACAATTGCTGATGTTGACACTACCACCACCCCTGCTTCTATTTCAGCAACTGACACCACAATTGCTGATGTTGACAATACCACCATCCCTGCTTCTATTTCAGCAACTGACACCACAATTGCTGATGTTGACACTACCACCACCCCAGCTTCTATTTCAGCAACTGACACCAAAATTGCTGATGTTGACACTACAACCACCCCACCTGGAACTATTTCTGCAACTGACAGCACAATTGCTGATGTTGACACTACCACCACCCCTGATTCTGTTTCAGCAACTGACACCACAATTGCTGATGTTGACACTACCACCACCCCTGCTTCTGTTTCTGCAACTGACACAACAATTGCTGATGTTGACACTACCACCACCCCTGCTTCTATTTCTGCAACTGACACGATTGCTGATGTTGACACTACCACCACCCCACCTGGAACTATTTCTGCAACTGACACCACAATTGCTGATGTTGACTCTACCACCACCCCTAATTCTATTACTGCAACTGACACTATAATTGCTGATGTTGACACTACAACCACCCCTGCTTTTACTTCATCAACTGACACAAAAAATGCTAATGTTGACACTACAACCACCCCTGCTTCTATTTCTGCAACTGACACAATTGCTACTATTGACACTACCACCATCTTTGCTTCTATTACAGCAACTGACACAACAATTGCTGAGGTTGGCACTACCACCACCCCATATGGATCTATTTTTGCAACTGACACAACAATTGCTGATGTTGACACGACCACCACCCTTGCGTCAGTTTTTGCAACTGACACAACAATCGCTGATGTTGACACTACCACCAACCTTGCTTCTGTTACAGCAACTGACACTACAATTGCTGATGTTGACACTACCACCACCACCCCAACATCTATTTCTGCAACTGACACCACAATTGCTGATGTTGACACTACCACCATCCCTGCTTCTATTTCTGCAACTGACACCAAAATTGCTGATGTTGACACTACCACCACCCCAGTTTCTATTTCTGCAACTGACACCACAATTGCTGATGTTGACACTACCACCAACCCTGCTTCTATTTCTGCAACTGACACAATTGCTGATGTTGACACTACCACCACCCTTGATTCTAATTCAGCAACTGACACCACAATTGCTGATGTTGGCACCACCACCACCCCATATGGATCTATTTCTGCAACTGACACCAAAATTACTAATGTTGACACTACCACCACCCTTGCTTCTGTTACAGCAACTGACACCAAAATTGCTCATTTTGGCACAACCACCTTCTCCGCTTCTATTTCAGCAACTGACACCACAATTGCTGATGTTGACACTACCACCAACCCTGCTTCTGTTACAGCAACTGAAACCAAACCTGCTCATGTTGGCACTACCACCTTCTCCGCTTCTATTTCAGCAACTGACACCACAATTGCTGATGTTGACACTACCAACACCCTTGCTTCTATTTCCGCAACTAACACCACAATTGCTGATGTTGACACTACCACCACCCCTGCTTCTATTTCAGCAACTGACACAGTTGCTGATGTTGACACTACCACCACCCCTGATTCTAATTCAGCAACTGACACCACAATTGCTGATGTTGACACTACCACCACCACAACTTCTATTTCAGCAACTGACACCACAATTGCTGATGTTGACACTACCACCACCCCAGTTTCTATTTCTGCAACTGACACAACATTTGCTGATGTTGACACTACCACCACCTCTGGTTCTATTCCTGCAACTGACACCAAAATTGCTGATGTTGACAATACCACCGCCTCTGATTCTGTTACAGCAACTGACACCAAAATTGCTCATGTTGGCACTACCACCACCCCTTCCTCTATTTCTGTAACTGACACCACAAATGCTGATGTTGGCACTACCACCACCCCTTCCTCTATTTCTGCAACTGACACCACAATTGCTGATGTTGACACTACCACCACCCCAACTTCTATTTCTGCAACTGACACAATTGCTGATATTGACACTACAACCACCCCACCTGGAACTACTTCTGCAACTGACACAATTGCTGATGTTGACACTATCACCACCCCCGCTTCCATTTCAGCAACTGACACTACAATTGCTCATGTTGACACTACCACCATCTCCGCTTCTATTTCAGCAACTGACACCACAATTGCTGATGTTGACACTACCACCACCCCTGCTTCTGTTACAGCAACTGACACCACAATTGCTCAAGTTGACAATACCACCACCCCTGCTTCTATTTCAGCAACTGACACAATTGCTGATATTGACACTACCACCACCCTTGCTCCTATTTCAGCAACTGACACAACAATTGCTGATGTTGACACTACCACCACCCCTGCTTCTGTTACAGCAACTGACACCACAATTGCTCAAGTTGACACTACCACCACCCCTGCTTCTATTTCAGCAACTGACACAATTGCTGATATTGACACTACCACCACCCTTGCTCCTATTTCAGCAACTGACACCACAATTGCTGATGTTGACACTACCACCACCCTTGCTTCTGTTTCTGCAACTGACACCACAATTTCTGATGTCAACACTAAGACCATCCCTGCTTCTATTTCAGCAACTGACACAACAATTGCTGATGTTGACACTACCACCACCCCAACTTCTAATTCTGCAACTGACAGCACAATTGCTGATGTTGACACTACCACCACCCCTGCTTCTATTTCAGCAACTGACACCACAATTGCTGATGTTGACACTACCACCACCCCTGCTTCTATTTCAGCAACTGACACCACAATTGCTGATGTTGACACTACCACCACTCCAGCTTCTATTTCAGCAACTGACACCAAAATTGCTGATGTTGACACTACCACCACCCCACCTGGAACTATTTCTGCAACTGACAGCACAATTGCTGATGTTGACACTACCACCACCCCTGATTCTGTTTCAGCAACTGACACCACAATTGCTGATGTTGACACTACCACCACCCCTGCTTCTATTTCTGCAACTGACACAACAATTGCTGATGTTGACACTACCACCACCCCTGTTTCTGTTTCAGCAACTGACACAACAATTGCTGATGTTGACACTACCACCACCCCTGCTTCTATTTCTGCAACTGACACGATTGCTGATGTTGACACTACCACCACCGCACCTGGAACTATTTCTGCAACTGACACCACAATTGCTGATGTTGACACTACCACCACCGCTAATTCTATTACTGCAACTGACACTATAATTGCTGATGTTGACACTACAACCACCCCTGCTTTTACTTCAGCAACTGACACAAAAAATGCTAATGTTGACACTTCAACCACCCCTGCTTCTATTTCTGCAACTGACACAATTGCTACTATTGACACTACCACCATCTTTGCTTCTATTACAGCAACTGACACAACAATTGCTGAGGTTGGCACTACCACCACCCCATATGAATCTATTTTTGCAACTGACACAACAATTGCTGATGTTGACACGACCACCACCCTTGCGTCAGTTTTTGCAACTGACACAACAATCGCTGATGTTGACACTACCACCAACCTTGCTTCTGTTACAGCAACTGACACTACAATTGCTGATGTTGACACTACCACCACCACCCCAACATCTATTTCTGCAACTGACACCACAATTGCTGATGTTGACACTACCACCACCCCAGTTTCTATTTCTGCAACTGACACCACAATTGCTGATGTTGACACTACCACCACCGCAACTTCTATTTCTGCAACTGACACGAAAATTGCTGATGTTGACACTACCACCAACCCTGCTTCTATTTCTGCAACTGACACAATTGCTGATGTTGACACTACCACCACCCTTGATTCTAATTCAGCAACTGACACCACAATTGCTGATGTTGGCACCACCACCACCCCATATGGATCTATTTCAGCAACTGACACCAAAATTGCTGATGTTGACACTACAACCACCCCACCTGGAACTATTTCTGCAACTGACAGCACAATTGCTGATGTTGACACTACCACCACCCCTGATTCTGTTTCAGCAACTGACACCACAATTGCTGATGTTGACACTACCACCACCCCTGCTTCTATTTCTGCAACTGACACAACAATTGCTGATGTTGACACTACCACCACCCCTGTTTCTGTTTCAGCAACTGACACAACAATTGCTGATGTTGACACTACCACCACCCCTGCTTCTATTTCTGCAACTGACACGATTGCTGATGTTGACACTACCACCACCCCACCTGGAACTATTTCTGCAACTGACACCACAATTGCTGATGTTGACACTACCACCACCCCTAATTCTATTACTGCAACTGACACTATAATTGCTGATGTTGACACTACAACCACCCCTGCTTTTACTTCAGCAACTGACACAAAAAATGCTAATGTTGACACTACAACCACCCCTGCTTCTATTTCTGCAACTGACACAATTGCTACTATTGACACTACCACCATCTTTGCTTCTATTACAGCAACTGACACAACAATTGCTGAGGTTGGCACTACCACCACCCCATATGAATCTATTTTTGCAACTGACACAACAATTGCTGATGTTGACACGACCACCACCCTTGCGTCAGTTTTTGCAACTGACACAACAATCGCTGATGTTGACACTACCACCAACCTTGCTTCTGTTACAGCAACTGACACTACAATTGCTGATGTTGACACTACCACCACCACCCCAACATCTATTTCTGCAACTGACACCACAATTGCTGATGTTGACACTACCACCATCCCTGCTTCTATTTCTGCAACTGACACCAAAATTGCTGATGTTGACACTACCACCACCACCCCAACATCTATTTCTGCAACTGACACCACAATTGCTGATGTTGACACTACCACCACCCCAGTTTCTATTTCTGCAACTGACACCACAATTGCTGATGTTGACACTACCACCACCGCAACTTCTATTTCTGCAACTGACACGAAAATTGCTGATGTTGACACTACCACCACCCTTGATTCTAATTCAGCAACTGACACCACAATTGCTGATGTTGGCACCACCACCACCCCATATGGATCTATTTCTGCAACTGACACCAAAATTACTAATGTTGACACTACCACCACCCCTGCTTCTGTTACAGCAACTGACACCAAAATTGCTCATGTTGGCACTACCACCACCCCTGCTTCTGTTACAGCAACTGAAACCAAACCTGCTCATGTTGGCACTACCACCTTCTCCGCTTCTATTTCAGCAACTGACACCACAATTGCTGATGTTGACACTACCACCAACCCTGCTTCTGTTACAGCAACTGAAACCAAACCTGCTCATGTTGGCACTACCACCTTCTCCGCTTCTATTTCAGCAACTGACACCACAATTGCTGATGTTGACACTACCAACACCCTTGCTTCTATTTCCGCAACTAACACCACAATTGCTGATGTTGACACTACCACCACCCCTGCTTCTATTTCAGCAACTGACACAGTTGCTGATGTTGACACTACCACCACCCCCGATTCTAATTCAGCAACTGACACCACAATTGCTGATGTTGACACTACCACCACCCCAGTTTCTATTTCTGCAACTGACACAACATTTGCTGATGTTGACACTACCACCACCTCTGGTTCTATTCCTGCAACTGACACCAAAATTGCTGATGTTGACAATACCACCGCCTCTGATTCTGTTACAGCAACTGACACCAAAATTGCTCATGTTGGTACTACCACCTTCTCCGCTTCTATTTCAGCAACTGACACCACAATTGCTGATGTTGACACTACCACCACCCCTTCCTCTATTTCTGCAACTGACACCACAAATGCTGATGTTGGCACTACCACCACCCCTTCCTCTATTTCTGCAACTGACACCACAATTGCTGATGTTGACAATACCACCACCCCAACTTCTATTTCTGCAACTGACACCACAAATGCTGATGTTGGCACTACCACCACCCCTTCCTCTATTTCTGCAACTGACACCACAATTGCTGATGTTGACACTACCACCACCCCAACTTCTATTTCTGCAACTGACACAATTGCTGATATTGACACTACAACCACCCCACCTGGAACTATTTCTGCAACTGACACAATTGCTGATGTTGACACTATCACCACCCCCGCTTCCATTTCAGCAACTGACACCACAATTGCTGATGTTGACACTACCACCACCCCTGCTTCTGTTACAGCAACTGACACCACAATTGCTCAAGTTGACACTACCTCTACCTCAACTTCTATTTCAGCAACTGACACATCAATTGCTTATGTCAACACTAACACCACCCCTGCTTCTGTTTCTGCAACTGACACCACAATTGCTGATGTTGACAATAACACCACCCCTGCTTCTATTTCAGCAACTGACACATCAATTGCTTATGTCAACACTAACACCACCCCTGCTTCTATATCAGCAACTGACACCACAATTGCTGATGTGGACACTACCACCACCCCTGCTTCTATTTCTGCAACTGACACCACAATTGCTGATGGTGACACCACCACCACCCCTTCTTCTATTTCAGCAACTGACACCACAATTGCTGATGGTGACACTACCACCACCGCAGCTTCTACTTCAGAAACTGACACCACAATTGCTGATGTTGACACTACCACCACCCCTGCTTCTATTTCTGCAACTGACACCACAATTGCTGATGTTGACACTACCACCAACCCTGCTTCTGTTACAGCAACTGACACCAAAATTGCTCATATTGGCACTACCACCTTCTCCGCTTCTATTTCAGCAACTGACACCACAATTGCTGATGTTGACACTACCACCACCCCAGTTTCTATTTCTGCAACTGACACAACATTTGCTGATGTTGACACTACCACCACCTCTGGTTCTATTCCTGCAACTGACACCAAAATTGCTGATGTTGACAATACCACCGCCTCTGTTTCTATTACAGCAACTGACACCAAAATTGCTAATGTTGACAATACCACCGCCTCTGCTTCTGTTACAGCAACTGACACCACAATTGCTGATGTTGACACTACAACCACCCCAACTTCTATTTCTGCAACTGACACAATTGCTGATATTGACACTACTTCCACCTTTGCTTCTATTACAGCAACTGACATGAAAATTGCTGATGTTGACACTACCACCACCCCACCTGGAACTATTTCTGCAACTGACACCACAATTGCTGATATTGACACTACCACCACCCCAACTCCTATTTCTGCAACTGACACAATTGCTGATATTGACACTACCACCCCCCCAACTTCTATATCTGCAACTGACACAATTGCTGATGTTGACACTACCACCACCCCAACTTCTATTCCTGCAACTGACACCACAATTGCTGATGTTGACACTACCACCACCCCTGCTTCTATTTCTGCAACTGACACAACAATTGCTGATGTTGACACTACCACCACCCCTGTTTCTGTTTCAGCAACTGACACAACAATTGCTGATGGTGACACTACCACCACCCCTGCTTCTATTTCTGCAACTGACACAGTTGCTGATGTTGACACTACCACCACCCCTAATTCTATTACTGCAACTGACACTATAATTGCTGATGTTGACACTACAACCACCCCTGCTTCTATTTCTGCAACTGTCACACTTGCTGATGTTGACACTACCACCACCCCTGCTTTTACTTCAGCAACTGACACAAAAAATGCTAATGTTGACACTACAACCACCCCTGCTTCTATTTCTACAACTGACACAATTGCTACTATTGACACTACCACCATCTTTGCTTCTATTACAGCAACTGACACAACAATTGCTGAGGTTGGCACTACCACCACCCCACATGGATCTATTTTTGCAACTGACACAACAATTGCTGATGTTGACACGACCACCACCCTTGCGTCAGTTTTTGCAACTGACACAACAATCGCTGATGTTGACACTACCACCAACCTTGCTTCTGTTACAGCAACTGACACTACAATTGCTGATGTTGACACTACCACCACCACCCCAACATCTATTTCTGCAACTGACACCACAACTGCTGATGTTGACACTACCACCACCCCAGTTTCTATTTATGCAACTGACACCACAATTGCTGATGTTGACACTACCACCACCCCAGTTTCTATTTATGCAACTGACACCACAATTGCTGATGTTGACACTACCACCACCGCAACTTCTATTTCTGCAACTGACACGAAAATTGCTGATGTTGACACTACCACCACCCCTGCTTCTATTTCTGCAACTGACACAATTGCTGATGTTGACACTACCACCACCCTTGATTCTAATTCAGCAACTGACACCACAATTGCTGATGTTGGCACCACCACCACCCCATATGGATCTATTTCTGCAACTGACACCACAATTGCTGATGTTGACACTACCACCACCCCAACTTCTATTCCTGCAACTGACACCAAAATTTCTAATGTTGACAATACCACCACCCCTGCTTCTGTTACAGCAACTGACACCAAAATTGCTCATGTTGGCACTACCACCTTCTCCGCTTCTATTTCAGCAACTGACACCACAATTGCTGATGTTGACACTACCACCAACCCTGCTTCTGTTACAGCAACTGACACCAAACCTGCTCATGTTCGCACTACCACCTTCTCCGCTTCTATTTCAGCAACTGACACCACAATTGCTGATGTTGACACTACCACCACCCCTGCTTTTGTTACAGCAACTGACATCACAATTGCTGATGTTGACACTACCACCACCCCTAATTCTATTACTGCAACTGACACTACAATTGCTGATGTTGACACTACCACCACCCCTGCTTCTATTTCTGCAACTGACACAACAATCGCTGATGTTGACACTACCATCAACCTTGCTTCTGTTACTGCAACTGACACCACAATTGCTGATGTTGACACTACCACCACCCCTGCTTCTATTTCAGCAACTGACACAGTTGCTGATGTTGACACTACCACCACCCCTGATTCTAATTCAGCAACTGACACCACAATTGCTGATGTTGACACTACCAACACCCTTGCTTCTATTTCCGCAACTGACACCACAATTGCTGATGTTGACACTACCACCACCCCTGCTTCTATTTCAGCAACTGACACAGTTGCTGATGTTGACACTACCACCACCCCTGATTCTAATTCAGCAACTGACACCACAATTGCTGATGTTGACACTACCACCACCCCAACTTCTATTTCTGCAACTGACACCACAATTGCTGATGTTGACAATACCACCAACCCTGCTTCTGTTACAGCAACTGACACCAAAATTGCTCATGTTGGCACTACTACCTTCTCCGCTTCTATTTCAGCAACTGACACCACAATTGCTGATGTTGACACTACCACCACCCCAGTTTCTATTTCTGCAACTGACACAACATTTGCTGATGTTGACACTACCATCACCTCTGGTTCTATTCCTGCAACTGACACCAAAATTGCTGATGTTGACAATACCACCGCCTCTGATTCTGTTACAGCAACTGACACCAAAATTGCTCATGTTGGCAATACCACCTTCTCCGCTTCGATTTCAGCAACTGACACCACAATTGCTGATGTTGACACTACCACCACCCCAGTTTCTGTTTCTGCAACTGACACCACAAATGCTGATGTTGGCACTACCACCACCCCTTCCTCTATTTCTGCAACTGACACCACAATTGCTGAAGTTGACATTACCACCACCCCAACTTCTATTTCTGCAACTGACACAATTGCTGATATTGACACTACAACCACCCCACCTGGAACTATTTCTGCAACTGACACAATTGCTGATGTTGACACTATCACCACCCCCGCTTCCATTTCAGCAACTGAAACTACAATTGCTTATGTTGACACTACCACCACCCCTGTTTCTGTTTCAGCAACTGACACAATTGTTGATGTTGACACTACCTCCACCCCTGCTTCTATTTCTGCAACTGACACCACAATTGCTCATGTTGACACTACCACCATCTCCGCTTCTATTTCAGCAACTGACACCACAATTGCTGATGTTGACACTACCACCACCCCTGCTTCTGTTACAGCAACTGACACCACAATTGCTCAAGTTGACACTACCACCACCCCTGCTTCTATTTCAGCAACTGACACAATTGCTGATATTGACACTACCACCACCCTTGCTCCTATTTCAGCAACTGACACAACAATTGCTGATGTTGACACTACCACCACCCCACCTGGATATATTTCTGCAACTGACACCACAATTGCTGATGTTGAGACTACCACCATCTCCGCTTCTATTTCAGCAACTGACACCACAATTGCTGATGTTGACACTACCACCACCCTTGCTTCTGTTTCTGCAACTGACACCACAATTTCTGATGTCAACACTAAGACCATCCCTGCTTCTATTTCAGCAACTGACACAACAATTGCTGATGTTGACACTACCACCACCCCTGCTTCTATTTCAGCAACTTACACCACAATTGCTGATGTTGACACTACCACCACCCCAACGTCTAATTCTGCAACTGACACCACAATTGCTGATGTTGACACTACCTCCACCTTTTCTTCTATTACAGCAACTGACACCACAATTGCTGATGTTGACACAACAACCAACCCTGATTCCGTTTCAGCAACTGACACGAAAATTGCTGATTTTGACATTACCACCACCCCTAATTCCATTTCTGCAACTGACACCACTATTGCTGATGTTGACACTACCACCACCTCCGATTCTATTTCTGCAACTGACACCACAATTGCTGATGTTGACACTACCACCACCCCTTTTTCTATTTCAGCAACTGACACAACAATTGCTGATGTTGAGACTACCACCACCACTGCTTTTCTTTCAGCAACTGACACCACAATTGCTGATGTTGACACTACCACCATCTCCGCTTCTATTTCAGCAACTGACACCACAATTGCTGATGTTGACACTACCTCTACCTCCACTTCTATTTCAGCAACTGACACATCAATTGCTGATGTTGAGACTACCACCACCCCTGCTTCTATTTCAGCAACTGACACAAAAATAGCTGATGTTGACACTACCACCATTCCAACTTCTTTTTCTGCAACTGACACCACAATTGCTGAAGTTGACACTACCACCAACCCAACTTCTATTTCTGCATCTGACACAATTGCTGATATTGACACTACAACCACCCCACCTGGAACTATTTCTGCAACTGACACAATTGCTGATGTTGACAATATCACCACCCCCGCTTCCATTTCAGCAACTGAAACTACAATTGCTTATGTTGACACTACCACCACCCCTGTTTCTGTTTCAGCAACTGACACAATTGTTGATGTTGACACTACCTCCACCCCTGCTTCTATTTCTGCAACTGACACCACAATTGCTCATGTTGACACTACCACCATCTCCGCTTCTATTTCAGCAACTGACACCACAATTGCTGATGTTGACACTACCACCACCCCTGCTTCTGTTACAGCAACTGACACCACAATTGCTCAAGTTGACACTACCACCACCCCTGCTTCTATTTCAGCAACTGACACAATTGCTGATATCGACACTACCACCACCCTTGCTCCTATTTCAGCAACTGACACAACAATTGCTGATGTTGACACTACCACCACCCCACCTGGATATATTTCTGCAACTGACACCACAATTGCTGATGTTGAGACTACCACCATCTCCGCTTCTATTTCAGCAACTGACACCACAATTGCTGATGTTGACACTACCACCACCCTTGCTTCTGTTTCTGCAACTGACACCACAATTTCTGATGTCAACACTAAGACCATCCCTGCTTCTATTTCAGCAACTGACACAACAATTGCTGATGTTGACACTACCACCACCCCTGCTTCTATTTCAGCAACTTACACCACAATTGCTGATGTTGACACTACCACCACCCCAACGTCTAATTCTGCAACTGACACCACAATTGCTGATGTTGACACTACCTCCACCTTTTCTTCTATTACAGCAACTGACACCACAATTGCTGATGTTGACACAACAACCAACCCTGATTCCGTTTCAGCAACTGACACGAAAATTGCTGATTTTGACATTACCACCACCCCTAATTCCATTTCTGCAACTGACACCACTATTGCTGATGTTGACACTACCACCACCTCCGATTCTATTTCTGCAACTGACACCACAATTGCTGATGTTAACACTACCACCACCCCTTTTTCTATTTCAGCAACTGACACAACAATTGCTGATGTTGAGACTACCACCACCACTGCTTTTCTTTCAGCAACTGACACCACAATTGCTGATGTTGACACTACCACCATCTCCGCTTCTATTTCAGCAACTGACACCACAATTGCTGATGTTGACACTAACACCACCCCTGCTTCTATTTCAGCAACTGACACATCAATTGTTTATGTCAACACTAACACCACCCCTGCTTCTATTTCAGCAACTGACACCACAATTGCTGATGTGGACACTACCACCACCCTTGCTTCTATTTCAGCAACTGACACCACAATTGCTGATGTTGACACTACCACCACCCTTGCTTCTGTTTCTGCAACTGACACAAAAATTGCTGATGTTAACACTACCACTCCTGCCTCTATTACAGCAACTCACACAACAGTTGCTGATGTTGACACTACAACCACCCCACCTGGAACTATTTCTGCAACTGACACCGCAATTGCTGATGTTGACACTACCACCACCCTTGCTTCTATTTCAGCAACTGACACCAAAATTGCTGATGTTGACACTACCACCACCCTTGCTTCTATTTCAGCAACTGACACCACAATTGCTGATGTTGACACTACCACCACCCCTGATTCTGTTTCAGCAACTGACACCACAATCGCTGATGTTGACACAACAACCAACCCTGATTCTGTTTCAGCAACTGACACGAAAATTGATGATTTTGACACTACCACCACCCCTAATTCTATTTCTGCAACTGACACAACAATTGCTGATGTTGACACTACCACCACCCCTGTTTCTGTTTCAGCAACTGACACAACAATTGCTGATGTTGACACTACCACCACCCCTGCTTCTATTTCTGCAACTGACACAATTGCTGATGTTGACACTACCACCACCCCTAATTCTATTACTGCAACTGACACTATAATTGCTGATGTTGACACTACAACCACCCCTGCTTCTATTTCTGCAACTGTCACACTTGCTGATGTTGACACTACCACCACCCCTGCTTTTACTTCAGCAACTGACACAAAAAATGCTAATGTTGACACTACAACCACCCCTGCTTCTATTTCTACAACTGACACAATTGCTACTATTGACACTACCACCATCTTTGCTTCTATTACAGCAACTGACACAACAATTGCTGAGGTTGGCACTACCACCACCCCACATGGATCTATTTTTGCAACTGACACAACAATTGCTGATGTTGACACGACCACCACCCTTGCGTCAGTTTTTGCAACTGACACAACAATCGCTGATGTTGACACTACCACCAACCTTGCTTCTGTTACAGCAACTGACACTACAATTGCTGATGTTGACACTACCACCACCACCCCAACATCTATTTCTGCAACTGACACCACAACTGCTGATGTTGACACTACCACCACCCCAGTTTCTATTTATGCAACTGACACCACAATTGCTGATGTTGACACTACCACCACCCCAGTTTCTATTTATGCAACTGACACCACAATTGCTGATGTTGACACTACCACCACCGCAACTTCTATTTCTGCAACTGACACGAAAATTGCTGATGTTGACACTACCACCACCCCTGCTTCTATTTCTGCAACTGACACAATTGCTGATGTTGACACTACCACCACCCTTGATTCTAATTCAGCAACTGACACCACAATTGCTGATGTTGGCACCACCACCACCCCATATGGATCTATTTCTGCAACTGACACCACAATTGCTGATGTTGACACTACCACCACCCCAACTTCTATTCCTGCAACTGACACCAAAATTTCTAATGTTGACACTACCACCACCCCTGCTTCTGTTACAGCAACTGACACCAAAATTGCTCATGTTGGCACTACCACCTTCTCCGCTTCTATTTCAGCAACTGACACCACAATTGCTGATGTTGACACTACCACCAACCCTGCTTCTGTTACAGCAACTGACACCAAACCTGCTCATGTTGGCACTACCACCTTCTCCGCTTCTATTTCAGCAACTGACACCACAATTGCTGATGTTGACACTACCACCACCCCTGCTTTTGTTACAGCAACTGACATCACAATTGCTGATGTTGACACTACCACCACCCCTAATTCTATTACTGCAACTGACGCTACAATTGCTGATGTTGACACTACCACCACCCCTGCTTCTATTTCTGCAACTGACACAACAATCGCTGATGTTGACACTACCATCAACCTTGCTTCTGTTACTGCAACTGACACCACAATTGCTGATGTTGACACTACCACCACCCCTGCTTCTATTTCAGCAACTGACACAGTTGCTGATGTTGACACTACCACCACCCCTGATTCTAATTCAGCAACTGACACCACAATTGCTGATGTTGACACTACCAACACCCTTGCTTCTATTTCCGCAACTGACACCACAATTGCTGATGTTGACACTACCACCACCCCTGCTTCTATTTCAGCAACTGACACAGTTGCTGATGTTGACACTACCACCACCCCTGATTCTAATTCAGCAACTGACACCACAATTGCTGATGTTGACACTACCACCACCCCAACTTCTATTTCTGCAACTGACACCACAATTGCTGATGTTGACAATACCACCAACCCTGCTTCTGTTACAGCAACTGACACCAAAATTGCTCATGTTGGCACTACTACCTTCTCCGCTTCTATTTCAGCAACTGACACCACAATTGCTGATGTTGACACTACCACCACCCCAGTTTCTATTTCTGCAACTGACACAACATTTGCTGATGTTGACACTACCACCACCTCTGGTTCTATTCCTGCAACTGACACCAAAATTGCTGATGTTGACAATACCACCGCCTCTGATTCTGTTACAGCAACTGACACCAAAATTGCTCATGTTGGCACTACCACCTTCTCCGCTTCGATTTCAGCAACTGACACCACAATTGCTGATGTTGACACTACCACCACCCCAGTTTCTGTTTCTGCAACTGACACCACAAATGCTGATGTTGGCACTACCACCACCCCTTCCTCTATTTCTGCAACTGACACCACAATTGCTGAAGTTGACACTACCACCACCCCAACTTCTATTTCTGCAACTGACACAATTGCTGATATTGACACTACAACCACCCCACCTGGAACTATTTCTGCAACTGACACAATTGCTGATGTTGACACTATCACCACCCCCGCTTCCATTTCAGCAACTGAAACTACAATTGCTTATGTTGACACTACCACCACCCCTGTTTCTGTTTCAGCAACTGACACAATTGTTGATGTTGACACTACCTCCACCCCTGCTTCTATTTCTGCAACTGACACCACAATTGCTCATGTTGACACTACCACCATCTCCGCTTCTATTTCAGCAACTGACACCACAATTGCTGATGTTGACACTACCACCACCCCTGCTTCTGTTACAGCAACTGACACCACAATTGCTCAAGTTGACACTACCACCACCCCTGCTTCTATTTCAGCAACTGACACAATTGCTGATATTGACACTACCACCACCCTTGCTCCTATTTCAGCAACTGACACAACAATTGCTGATGTTGACACTACCACCACCCCACCTGGATATATTTCTGCAACTGACACCACAATTGCTGATGTTGAGACTACCACCATCTCCGCTTCTATTTCAGCAACTGACACCACAATTGCTGATGTTGACACTACCACCACCCTTGCTTCTGTTTCTGCAACTGACACCACAATTTCTGATGTCAACACTAAGACCATCCCTGCTTCTATTTCAGCAACTGACACAACAATTGCTGATGTTGACACTACCACCACCCCTGCTTCTATTTCAGCAACTTACACCACAATTGCTGATGTTGACACTACCACCACCCCAACGTCTAATTCTGCAACTGACACCACAATTGCTGATGTTGACACTACCTCCACCTTTTCTTCTATTACAGCAACTGACACCACAATTGCTGATGTTGACACAACAACCAACCCTGATTCCGTTTCAGCAACTGACACGAAAATTGCTGATTTTGACATTACCACCACCCCTAATTCCATTTCTGCAACTGACACCACTATTGCTGATGTTGACACTACCACCACCTCCGATTCTATTTCTGCAACTGACACCACAATTGCTGATGTTGACACTACCACCACCCCTTTTTCTATTTCAGCAACTGACACAACAATTGCTGATGTTGAGACTACCACCACCACTGCTTTTCTTTCAGCAACTGACACCACAATTGCTGATGTTGACACTACCACCATCTCCGCTTCTATTTCAGCAACTGACACCACAATTGCTGATGTTGACACTACCTCTACCTCCACTTCTATTTCAGCAACTGACACATCAATTGCTGATGTTGAGACTACCACCACCCCTGCTTCTATTTCAGCAACTGACACAAAAATAGCTGATGTTGACACTACCACCATTCCAACTTCTTTTTCTGCAACTGACACCACAATTGCTGAAGTTGACACTACCACCACCCCAACTTCTATTTCTGCATCTGACACAATTGCTGATATTGACACTACAACCACCCCACCTGGAACTATTTCTGCAACTGACACAATTGCTGATGTTGACACTATCACCACCCCCGCTTCCATTTCAGCAACTGAAACTACAATTGCTTATGTTGACACTACCACCACCCCTGTTTCTGTTTCAGCAACTGACACAAGTGTTGATGTTGACACTACCTCCACCCCTGCTTCTATTTCTGCAACTGACACCACAATTGCTCATGTTGACACTACCACCATCTCCGCTTCTATTTCAGCAACTGACACCACAATTGCTGATGTTGACACTACCACCACCCCTGCTTCTGTTACAGCAACTGACACCACAATTGCTCAAGTTGACACTACCACCACCCCTGCTTCTATTTCAGCAACTGACACAATTGCTGATATCGACACTACCACCACCCTTGCTCCTATTTCAGCAACTGACACAACAATTGCTGATGTTGACACTACCACCACCCCACCTGGATATATTTCTGCAACTGACACCACAATTGCTGATGTTGAGACTACCACCATCTCCGCTTCTATTTCAGCAACTGACACCACAATTGCTGATGTTGACACTACCACCACCCTTGCTTCTGTTTCTGCAACTGACACCACAATTTCTGATGTCAACACTAAGACCATCCCTGCTTCTATTTCAGCAACTGACACAACAATTGCTGATGTTGACACTACCACCACCCCTGCTTCTATTTCAGCAACTTACACCACAATTGCTGATGTTGACACTACCACCACCCCAACGTCTAATTCTGCAACTGACACCACAATTGCTGATGTTGACACTACCTCCACCTTTTCTTCTATTACAGCAACTGACACCACAATTGCTGATGTTGACACAACAACCAACCCTGATTCCGTTTCAGCAACTGACACGAAAATTGCTGATTTTGACATTACCACCACCCCTAATTCCATTTCTGCAACTGACACCACTATTGCTGATGTTGACACTACCACCACCTCCGATTCTATTTCTGCAACTGACACCACAATTGCTGATGTTAACACTACCACCACCCCTTTTTCTATTTCAGCAACTGACACAACAATTGCTGATGTTGAGACTACCACCACCACTGCTTTTCTTTCAGCAACTGACACCACAATTGCTGATGTTGACACTACCACCATCTCCGCTTCTATTTCAGCAACTGACACCACAATTGCTGATGTTGACACTAACACCACCCCTGCTTCTATTTCAGCAACTGACACATCAATTGCTTATGTCAACACTAACACCACCCCTGCTTCTATTTCAGCAACTGACACCACAATTGCTGATGTGGACACTACCACCACCCTTGCTTCTGTTTCTGCAACTGACACAAAAATTGCTGATGTTAACACTACCACTCCTGCCTCTATTACAGCAACTCACACAACAGTTGCTGATGTTGACACTACAACCACCCCACCTGGAACTATTTCTGCAACTGACACCGCAATTGCTGATGTTGACACTACCACCACCCTTGCTTCTATTTCAGCAACTGACACCAAAATTGCTGATGTTGACACTACCACCACCCTTGCTTCTATTTCAGCAACTGACACCACAATTGCTGATGTTGACACTACCACCACCCCTGATTCTGTTTCAGCAACTGACACCACAATCGCTGATGTTGACACAACAACCAACCCTGATTCTGTTTCAGCAACTGACACGAAAATTGATGATTTTGACACTACCACCACCCCTAATTCTATTTCTGCAACTGACACAACAAATGCTGATTTTGACACTACCACCACCCTTACTTTTATTTCTGCAACTGACACCACTATTGCTGATGTTGACACTACCAACACCCCTGCTTCTATTACTGCAACTGACAGAACAAATGCTGATGTTGGCACTACCACCACCTCCGATTCTATTTCAGCAACTGACACCACAATTGCTGATGTTGACACTACCTCTACCTCCACTTCTATTTCAGCAACTGACACATCAATTGCTTATGTCAACACTAACACCACCCCTACTTCTATTTCAGCAACTGACACCACAATTGCTGATGTTGACACTACCACCACCCTTGCTTCTGTTTCTGCAACTGACACAAAAATTGCTGATGTTAACACTACCACTCCTGCCTCTATTACAGCAACTCACACAACAGTTGCTGATGTTGACATTGCCACCACCCCTGCTTCCATTACTGCTACTGACACCACCACGACTGAAAGTGACAGCCCTCCCAGTGGTTTTGAAACCACCACCGTCACTTCTGTTTATTCCAACACCAATGATGTGAGCATCAATTCTAGTAACACCACCACTACGGAAAGCACCTCTTCTGGAATTACCTCTTCAGAGAATGTCATTGTCAGTAATAGTACCATCAACAGTGTTACCTCAGCACTCATCATCTCTTGCCAAGGGGTAGACAGGTGAGCTTTGGTCGTTAGAATTTAAATAATTACCATCAAAAAATGTCGAGATGTGTGACTTCATATTTTTTTCCACAGTCGTCCACTTGAGACTCAGCTCCAGTCTGGAGATGCATCAGAAGTGCTCTGCAGCTTCACTATCCCTGACTATGCCTGTTCTTCAGTAAGTCTTTCATATGCCAGATTCAAAAGATCTGTGTGGTAGGGTTTATTTTGGTTGTGTTAAACTTTGTATTTTCCTTTTTTTTCAAGGCTGTTGTTCTTTCTTTCAAAAATCTGACCACACTTCTAACATGCAAACTATCAAGCTCTGTGAAATACTCCAAAGAAATGTGGACGATTTTCTTCCAAAGATTTTCAGCACAGCTGGATGAAGCTCTGGATGCGTACTCCAACATGGTAGGTAACTCTGAGTAATAGTGTAATAACCCATCAATATTTGGTTTGAGCTGAACATTTAAAACCTACACTTCCTCTTGCAGACCCTCATCGCCAGTCTGACCGACCCGCATGTTCTCGATGCCATCGGTGAGGTGAAAGTCAACAACTTCACCGAGGAACAGCTTGCGGATGCTGTTTTTATCAACGAGTGGTTCCAGATCAGGCTCAGACCATTTTTATCCACAGCATCAAAGGATTTCCTTTCTCATCTCAGTTCCAAGCAATTTAACTGTCTGAGCTACCAAGTTGTGTAAGTATGGAAAATTAAATATATGATATTACATGTTTTATAAAATTCCACAACTTATAACCTGTTCCATTCTAAATCAGTGTGGAGGCTTTCAGTTCTCAAGAACCTCTAATGAAGAACCAGCAGAAACTTTCGGTCATTACCGATTTCATCATTCCTTTCCTGTCAAGAGCTGACCTGTCAGGTACCTAAAACAGTCTACCAGTTGTACCTTTATAGAAATATTGCTTACAGTTGCAAAAAAAGACAGTTGGCTGCACTAAAGTTCTGATTTCCTTCCTGGCTGTTGTGTTGTGATTTTAGATGCCGGGTGCGTGTCCAGTACTTCTGGAAGTAGGAACTGGCTATTGAAGAACTTTGGCAAGTTCTCCAAGTATGCAACTTTGGAAGAGCTGGACATTCTAAATGCAGATTTCTCCAGTGTGAGTAACAGCAGCCTTGCACCGATTATACACTGCTCCAAGGTTTGACCCTGTCTTTAGGCCACAGGCTCTAACGGCTTATTTTGTGTTATGTTTCAGTTTGATTCTTTGGATCTGCTGACCCCAAGCCAAGCAGCTGAACTCACTCTGACCTCTGGACCACTGAACAGCACAAGTCAGATCGACCGAGTGTTTGACCGACTAAAGACTGGAGATGCTTTCAACAACGTGGATGAATTTTTAACAACGCTCTCTGATCTGAAGGTAAGTGGCACGCTTAAACTACCTCAAATTTGTTGCTCAACAACCCTTGCAATGAGGCGGCATCCATGACTTGAGACCTGAGATATCATTCCCACCTGTTGCATTGCTTTTCTTCAGGCTGACCTAAGCATTGTCCCAGCTGTGAGAGATGTGATGATGAATAGAACCTTCCAGATCATCAGCATCAAGTTTTCACAGTTTAAGACCTCAGACTGGATGGAGTGGTTTGACCTCAAGCTGATCCCTGTCCTTCCCAGTTTCACTGCAGAGATGCTACAGATCACAATCACCAATATAACCT
Organism: Astyanax mexicanus; assembly: GCF_023375975.1. Lineage (NCBI taxonomy): Eukaryota > Metazoa > Chordata > Actinopteri > Characiformes > Acestrorhamphidae > Astyanax > Astyanax mexicanus. The sequence goes on along the minus strand of NC_064428.1, from coordinate 42,190,438 downwards.
GCACTGACTACCAAGTGATGTGAGTCTGTAGATTCTCAATCGTTTCCCGCAAGTTTCCGTGCCATCGACAAGTCAGTTTCTCATCAAACACAATGTTCCTATCTTGCAGTGTTTCAGGAATGAGCAAGGTGTTCTCCGAGATGAGTGCCAGCAGGAGGGAGGAAATAACAGAGGTTTTAGTCAATTTCCTGAAGGAATTTGCTGCACAGCTAAAGACACCAGGTAGATGCCCCTTTGCACATTTTGCAGTTTGCCTCGCAACAGTCTTATCTCGGATGTAAGGGCCTCATATTATGACCCAGACATGTGCTTTTCTTTTTATTTGTTGTTGTTCCGTGTTCCAACAGTTTGCCGGAAGGATGTCCACAGTGATGCTGACTGGCTGACTACCAACTTGGGTCTGTTCTTGACAACGACACCCTACTCTGTCCTCAAAGACTTCAACATCTCTAGGGTAAGGCGCTCCTTTTCAGCTTCATAAAAACTTGATATAGCCTGCAACATTTGTAGAGCTTTCATCCAAGCTTTGAGGGTGGTGGTTTTGTGCAAAGGACTGCACCGCAATTAGAGGGATACAAAATCCCTTCAGTGCAATTTCCTTTCTCGATTCCCCTTAGGTGGCAGTTCTGGAATCCCTTTCAAAGCTGATTGTAGATCCAACCAGCGAGGTTCTAAAGAATGAGATGTTGGTAAAGGAAGTGATGACTGGAATTCTATCATCATCAGTAGAGGAGCAGATCTATATGTTCTTTGAGAGTTTTATCAACGTCACCAAAAAGGTTTGTCACTTCATGTTCCTGCTTTGTATTTTTCTTGTACTTGTTTGCCATTGTGTATCCATAAGTCTTTTTACATTTACATTTTACAAACATACTTTCCTATTTCATTTACTTATTAATATAGAACTGTTCTACAAGTCAAGTCAAGTCAAGCCAAGGGCAGTAATTAGAATACAAAGCACTATATGGAATAATCATTTCCAGCATCAAAATCTAAACATTGTCCATCAATAACTTTAACAAAATTAAGTAATGTATTTTTGTAACATTTAAGATTGTGTGTTATTGTTTTTTAACAGTGTTTTTACTTTCCTAAAGATTCTTTTTACGTGAAATAATTGTATAAAATTTGTTATAAACATCTGGGAACCATGTAATATCTTAGATTTTACTGTGTAATTTCATAAATAAATGTAAAACCAATATAAAACCTCAGTTCCTCCAGAATTCATCAAAGGAATTCTTTGTTAATCTTTTTTTAAACAATTTGACAGACAAAAACCTGCTGAAAACATCAAATATAAGATACATATCCTACCTAAATAATTAATGTTAATGATAAAATATATTTTGATATTTACTGTTCCACTTAATTTCTCTACTTCTAAGTTTAAATAGTCACTGCTGGGACCGACAGCAGCATCAGACACAGTAAATAATTATGTTTAGCTAAAATCTGTTTTTAAATGTCCCACCTGAGTGATGTAGAATAATCCTGTCTGTTCCAGATGAACGTGACTAGCATTCCTGCAGTGGTGTCAAAGACCATTCTGAACATGACTCTGGAGTCTCTGGTGTCCCGCTTCCAGACCTTCAGTCCACAGGACTTTACCCTGTGGTTCCAGACCTATCTCCGCCTCTTCCTTCCTGGGATTGGTTCAAACACCCTGTCAGTCATCCCCAGGAACATCAGCTGTGACTCCTACAGAGAAATGTGAGGAATGAGAAATGTTAAATATAATCTAAATGGATCATAGACTGGGAATATCCTGGATGTAGCTAAATAAAACATACATTAATTAATTGTGATGCATACTTCAGCAGCAGTTCGTAAAAAGGTGGGGGCTTGTTTTTACCCAGTGCTACACTTAACCCTCCTGGTATTAGGGCATTACTAGTGATAGATGGAATTCAGCAAAGTGGGTTGAGTAATCGGCACAGCAAAATTAGGAAGAAAAACATAAAAGCCATAATGTTTCTAATCTCCCAGTACTTTTCTTCCTTTACAGAGTGAAAGGGTTTAACATTGTGTACAGCGACCTCTCAATCTCACAGTCTGGACAGATCTTCAGTTTCATACAAGACTACCTTCAGTACAAATCCAGTCAAGGTGTGTGTTTTGGGTTACACATTTTGTATGTTAATGTGTGTTATATGTTATAGACTGCATTAGACTGTTTATATTTTTCCTCTACAGAACCGAATGGTCTGAGTTGCTATAGCGGCGGGAGCTTCTTTGTCTTCCTCAAGAGCTTCTTCCTCAGTTTTGGGTTTCCTGACCTGAGTGGCGTTCTGTCCATCATCCCGGCCAACCGACAGAAAGAGGTACTGCTGACTTTAAAGGGGACATGAAACATTTCAGTTTGTACAAGTTTTCTAAGGGATTAAATATAATGGAATTTATTTGGGGGGAATTTTTTATATAAAATGTTTACACACTAAATTATAATATATTTACGTTTGTTACGTATGAGCTAGGGCGCCGCCATGTTGCCCGTGCAGCACTGGTGACGTCACGAGGTTGGTTGGTTTAAGATCCCAGGCATATAGCTAGAGGAAAAGAGCTTATTGTTTGTGGAGGTTATGGATGAAGATGAAGCTGAACTAGGCTAACATGGAGCATTTACTCAGAGATCTTTCCTGTATAAACCTGAGCAGGACTTTTCAGATGCTTTTCTGAGAGCGAGACGTTTTGGGAGTGTTTATTCTCTCTCTACGTGGAGCCGTGCAGAAACTCTGCAGCACGTCAACAGCAGGTACCACCATCCAGTTAACCAGCTAGTTTATATACATTTAGCTATTTAACATGTAAAGTCCAGAGTCTATTAAGACTGAATGAAACGAACATGATTTAAGTGGATATTGAAACATCAAGGCGCTGTTTGGTTGATAAACCGTTCAGTTTAGAAGTTAGAAAGCTTACTGGGTAGCTTCATCTTGTTAGTGTTAGTTAGTTAGCTAGCGTTGGCTAGCTATGGTAAGATAGCTAGAAAAGTAGCTAACGCTAGCTAAGTTATCTTTAAATTGTCAGTTTATCTAGACTTTCGGTAACGGTACCTCTCGCTGCTCTGCTGGGTGAGCGTGTTGTTTGGCTCGTTCCGTTCGGCTCACAGCTGCAGCTCTCATAGTAACGTTACCCTCAGTCGGATGGTCTGTTCATCCCAGCTGATCAGAGGAAAAATAAAAAACGGAGGAAAAAAGCCTCGGACTGCAGCTTATTTATCCGGCGCTAATGCTACTGACTCAAACCCCTCTCCTTCACATAGTCCTGGTCTAGAAAGTGCTCGCTCCTAACCCCTAGCATTGCAGCTAACCGGAGGATTCTCACGCTTCAGCGCTGCGAGCCCCGCTGAAGAACAGCTGTCCGAGGCGAGGTATGAAAGTGAAAGTAAATATTTTCCATTCCTCACCCTATTAAATTTCACTACTCCCAGTATTACTACACCCAGGGGCAATACAAAAGTGCCCCCCGCTCTGCATTGAGTTTTGGTTTGGATTTTATTAGCTATTGAGGAATTAAGTTACGGTAGACTCATAGATTATAGTAGTGAGGCGTTCGAGAACCAACCTCGTGACGTCACTTTCAGCGCTGGGACAAGATGGCGCTGCCCTTACTTAAAAAATGACATTTAGATTACTTATTATTTTAATTCAGCTTTACTGACAGCTGTTAAACATATCAGATTTGTTAGAGTGAAAATACATATTGTGAATTAAACTAAAAGTGTTTTATGTCCACTTTAAACCTGAGAGGAAAAAGCAAGTTTCAAATTCAGCCAGAACCACATTCAATTATCCAGCCTTTAATACAGCCAACAGCCTTCCAGTAGCACTGTTACTGACCAGTCCATGAGTAACCCAGTCAGACCAGTAGCACTGATACTGACCAGTCCATGAGTAACCCAGTCAGACCAGTAGCACTGTTACTGACCAGTCCATGAGTAACCCAGTCAGTCCAGTAGCACTGTTACTGACCAGTCCATGAGTAACCCAGTCAGTCCAGTAGCACTGTTACTGACCAGTCCATGAGTAACCCAGTCAGTCCAGTAGCACTGTTACTAACCAGTCCATGAGTAACCCAGTCAGTCCAGTAGCACTGATACTGACCAGTCCATGAGTAACCCAGTCAGTCCAGTAGTACTTTTACTGACCAGTCCATGAGTAACCCAGTCAGACCAGTAGCACTGTTACTAACCAGTCCATGAGTAACCCAGTCAGTCCAGTAGCACTGTTACTAACCAGTCCATGAGTAACCCAGTCAGACCAGTAGCACTGTTACTAACCAGTCCATGAGTAACCCAGTCAGACCAGTAGCACTGTTACTAACCAGTCCATGAGTAACCCAGTCAGTCCAGTAGCACTGATACTGACCAGTCCATGAGTAACCCAGTCAGACCAGTAGCACTGATACTGACCAGTCCATGAGTAAACCAGTCAGTCCAGTAGTACTGTTACTGACCAGTCCATGAGAAACCCAGTCAGACCAGTAGTGCTGTTACTGACCAGTTCATGAGTAACCCAGTCAGTCCAGTAGTGCTGGTTTATCTCTCTCTCTATAGTAACTGTGTTTCTTCTCTCTGTTCTGTAGCTGTTGGGATCCATCTCTCCAGGAGAACTGAGCCAGTTTCTGAATGGGACGAACACAGTGGGTAACGGGTCAGATTTCTGCACGTTCCTCAACAACTACAACAGTATCGGCCAGTACCTGGAGAAGGTACACCTGTGTTCATTCCCTCTTTCTCCCTCTACCTTTACTCTCAGTCTTCTTCATTCATTCAGTCCTGCTGTTTCTCCCTCAGTTTGACTCTTTCAGATGTATTTAATGCAGTAATCCATATTTAAAGCTCTCTGTTCTCTCCATTCCTCTCTCTATCTCTTCTTTCCTCCTCTGGATCTCTGTGCAGGAGCCGGTTGTATCTGCAGCTGTGGGCAGGCAGACGTTGGCATGTGTTTGGTCTCGTGCTCTCAGTGCGTCGTCTCAGGATGAGGTGGATCAGTGGTTTAATGTCAGACTGGGTCGGTACCTGCCCTTCCTCAGCTCTCAGCTCATCAACTCCACTCAGCTCAGCGGCGCCTCCTGCCTGTCCTACAGGAAACTGTGAGTCTGTGTTTGGTGTGGTGTTAAATCATGCTATCATTGTTAAGAATTACATCTTTCTGTGATCTAAAAATAACATATTATTATTATTCTGATCAGGGTTTCATTTCTGGGGAACAACTATAATTTCTCAGGCACTGATTTCACCCCAGCTGATGTCTACAGCTCTATAAAGTCTTATCTGAAAAGCAGTGGTAAGCACAGCTACATTTATCTCTTTCTATCTCTCCCTCTGTATGTTCATCTGTACTCTGGAGTCTCTACACATTTATTAAGTTTATATATAAACGTGTGTCTGTGGTTTATGTATGTGAGCATATCTGTATCTTGTAGATGGATCTCCACGCTGTTATAACTCCTCTGATCCCCTTCTGAACTCCACTGCCTGGTTTTCTAACAACATTGGATTCTTCATCACCTTCATCACCCTCACTGACCTCCAGTCCTTTGTACCAGAGGACAAGGTAACACTCATACACATATACATACACAGGTACTTATCCAGGTAGTATGTAAACCTACATACTGATCTCATGCTGATTTTATTGTGTTCTGTAGATCGGTGTGTTTCTGGAAAACCCTCAGAATCTCCAGCTGTTTAACAACACAGCAATTACATCCAATGTCACTCAATACTACAGCTCCCAGTTATTCATCCAGAACCCTGCCATCGACCTACTCAGGTAAAACACATCCAGAGATTTAAATGCTGTCACTGAATGCATTGTCTATGCTGGGACCATTCTAGTTCTGACTGTTTAGTCAGCAGGTGTACAAGAAAGAAAGGATTGGTTAGAGTTCTTATGGTTTTCCAGGATAGAGGACCTGTTGCTCAGTTAGATAAGTTGCAATCAAATCTGGCGCACTAAGATAAAGGTATGCCTATTAGCTACCATAGTAATGGAGTCCTCACTTGTGCTAGCACCAACCGTTTCTCTTCTTAGATTTTGTTAAAAGTTGAAATTCTTAAAAAGTAGAATGATGCAAAGCCCCAATTAGAATAAATAGTCCAAAACTACCAGTGCCTTTGTACTGTTTTACTGCCACAATGTCACCAATAAACCCTAATATCATATTCATCGCACAGGCATAATTCATAATCGTCTTTCTCCACCTATTGTTAATTTTGTTATTTCTGTGTTCATGAATATGTGCAGGTTGCCAGGTGTGCTTTTGTGTGGAGCTCCTGGCTTTGTATTTCTGTCTCTTGGAGATAAAAGCACAAAGACCATCTTGGAGAGTGTCAATAAATTCTGCAGTGGAATTAATCCAGAGGTAATTCGCAGATCAAGTGTTCTATTAAGTAATCAGTACGTTTTATAAGCAATAATCTGCCCAAATGTACTGTAAGCTGTAAGAGCAAAAAATCATTTACCATCTTCCTTTTCTCACAGATCTCAACTGCACTAGTCAGAAACTTCCCCACTATATCCACCTCCACCATCCAGACACTTGGAAACCAGAGCGTTGGTCTGACACAGGGTCAGATATCCACTCTGACCCCCACTGTGATTAACAGCACTCTGCCTACACTCAGCACCGTCACAGGCTGGAACCAGGGTCAGGCCAACGCCCTCATCAAGAGCATCACTAGTGCAGGATTCACTGTGAGTTTACACTGCACACAGATCACCTGGGTGAGAAGTTACTGGTCTGAGCAGCAGAATTATTGCTACGTTTATAATACAAAAGATTACTTAATAAAACTTATATTGGTAAGAATTGTTTGCAGTAAAACCTTGCAGAACATTATTCTGTACATTATAACTAGTCCGGTGTTTACATGCAAGCATCAACTTGCTCACATCACCCCAGGTTTTTTTCTCTTGAACTCTGCCTGTATATGTGTAAATATATTATAGCATTATACAGCTCTGGAAAAAAATAAAAATGAGTTTCTTTGATTTTAACAAATGTAAATCCTCTGGAATATAATCAAGAGGAAGATGGATGATCACAAACCATCAAACCACCAAACTGAACTGCTTAATTTTTACACCAGGAGTAAAGCAGCATAAAGTTATCCAAAAGCAGTGTGTAAGACTGGTGGAGGAGAACATGATGCCAAGATGCATGAAAAAAACTGTGATTTAAAACCAGGGTTATTCCACCAAATATTGATGATTTCTGAACTCTTAAAACTTTATGAATATGAACTTGTTTTCTTTGCATTATTTGAGGTCTGAAAGCTCTGCATCTTTTTTGTTATTTCAGTCATTTCTCATTTTCTGTAAATAAATGCTCTAAATGAGAATATTTTTATTTGGAATTTGGGAGAAATGTTGTCTGTAGTTTATAGAATAAAACAACAATGTTCATTTTACTCAAACATAAACCTATAAATAGCAAAATCAGAGAAACTGATTCAGGAACTGAAATGCTCTCTTATTTTTCCCAGAGCTGTATATAAAACTGAAATTAGCTGGAGACAGTTATTTAGAACGTCACTTCATTGTGTCATTAGTTTAAAAATGTAATCTGGACTGTCATTTATATTTGCTGCTAAATTGCGTTACACATTTGACAGCCAGTAGACATGCTTTCAAGCGGGTAGTTTACATGCTTACAATTAGGGTAGAATTTAAAGGTTTAATAACTTTGTTTTTAAATTAAATTTAATTAGTGGTTGGTGTTGCAGTGGATAACACCACCGCCTGCTTATGAGCTACCATATATTGTGGGAGACTGGGGTTCAATTTCAAATTGGCTGACTATACTGTGATACACCAATAGGAGTTCTTGGGCAAGACTCCTAACACTACATTTTCCCAAGTCTGTAATAGGAACTACCTTCTAAATCACTCTGGATAAGAGCGACGGCCAAATTCCATAAATGTAATTGCAAATATTGTGATACTGTTTTAGGGCCATATGAGCCAACATTTTTAGCAAAAATAAAATTCACAGATAGAGAAAGAGTATCTGTCCATTTTTGTTAATTTTACTTTAGTCCTGGATATATATAGAAAGCATTATTAGTCTCATAAAATCTGGTGAAAACCTCAATTAGTGGTGTGCCAGATCATATCATATGCGAGAATGTATTCATTTTGTTTTAGTGCTGTGATATTGATTTTTTTTTTTATTAATGTTTGTTCATATCGCCCATCCCTACTTACCATATCTGCATTTTCATTGGTTGACTGATAGATCAACAGCGCATCTTCTCTGGTGAGTCTGGGAACTCTCATCGCAGGCGTTCCCTCTGCAACCATCAGCAGCATCCCATCCACTCAGCTTCTTAATGTGTCCCAGAATCCAACATTCATCAGCAATGTTCTCTCAGCACCGGTGGTTCTACAACGTAAATATGTCCAGAAGGTAATCCTGCAAACACACACACAACTGACATTATAATTTATATCATACACATCATACACTACAGGTTAAAATATAGTTACAGCCAGAAGGAGGTGTAGGATTCAGAAGAAAGAAAGGTTGTGAGGAACAATAAATTATAACACAACTAGTGTGTAATGCATTAGTGCATCCAATAGAGCACTGGAGTGTTTGTTCAAAAAATGTAGGGACACTGGTTGCAGGACTCAATAACTCATCAACAACATTATCACTCCGTGACCTTCACGATTACTCACCAAGGTTTATTCCTGTCAATTGATTCCTTTTGGATAAAACTAATTTTCTGATGATAAGTATATAAACATTATACACACTCTGGTTTTAATCTATTTTTCTCTTAAATATTAGTTCTCTAAATAAAATTCTTCTTCTTTTTGTTCTAGATCGTCTCTGTGGACAAGACAAGAGTGGTGCAGAATGTTCCAGATGCTTTGGCAGCATATGTCCCCCGAGTGCTGCTGACAAACCTGAGATTTATCACTGTTACACTGATCAATAAGAAGAGCTGGAGTCAACAACAGGTAACAGATTACTAAACCTGTCAAATTCACAAGTCTTTTCCTAACTATCCCTGATTTACCTGATTATGTTTCCCTCTGACTGTTTATATTCTGATTATCTGTGTTTTTAATTTGTTTAACAGGCTGCTGTGATGTTTGGAGAAGTTTCTAAATCCACAGTTGATACAGAACAGTGAGTTACAAATAATCAGATATATACAGTATGTACACTAAGGGAGGGAATCACAGGGTCATCTCATGATTCAATACCAAGTCAATTTAATTAATCGAAATTATTCAAAATTAATTTATTAACGTGACAGCCCTAGTAAAAACTTTTGGATATCAATAAATACTATTACTTAACTTGCATTTTTGATATACCTAAAAATATTTTACAGAGATCTAAAACAGCTATATTTTCTAAATTCATATTATTACTAGTTAATATATATCTGTCTATTATGAATAAGTATAGATCTCTATATATATATATATATATATCTGTCTGTAACTGATGTTTTTTTTTTATTTACTGACAATAAATTATAAATAAGAGACTTAAAATTCATATGCATCGTCAGAATTACAGTAAGGCTATGTGGTGCTGTCATGCAATTATTTATAGATCTGTACAGCTGATATTATTAGTAATATCAAATTCATATCTGATATCTGTGAGATTCTACTAGTATAAACTACATAACATGGATCCTAAATTAACAAGATAATATCTGTAATATTCACGTAACGTTACGAGACTGTAAATAAGATCATATCTGTGACATCCAGGTAATAATCCGTTCTGTCAAAAGTCCAAAAATATTCTAAATTAGCACTGACTAGAAAACCTAAAACCTGAAAAAACACAGCATCAGATAGCTAACTTAGCTAACCTAGCTAATGCAAAACACTAAACTGCCCATATATGTTGGCATAACACTTCATACAAACTTCTGAAATTTATTATGAAGCTGCCGGGTTATTTCTGAGGACTAATAAAGAGCTAACTAAGCTAAATACACAACAAGATGCAATAGTTTACTACCTTTAATAGCTAGCCATCTAGCTCATGAAGTTAGCTAATAATTAGCTTGGGTGGATAATAGTTTACCTCAGGTTTTATTATCAAAAACTGAACTAAACTTGATAGATCAAGCACTCAGAGAGTAACATCGGCCTTATATAACTACATACATTACAAAATATAATATTAATTATATTAATTACTAAATATATAACTTACCAGTGATAACTGAGCTCTCCAGGTCTGCACTGGCCGTGTAGCTTTAGCTCTTTAGTAGATTTTGGTAAAATGTGTCTGACTGAAACTTAGCCTTGCAGTATTTCCCCCTCAGAGAGCTAGCCTGTTAGCTATCTACCCATTATATGGGGTTAGCTAGCCTACTAGAGTTAGCTCGCTAGCGCTAGCCTATTAACTATAGCCTATAGCCTATGAGCGTTAGCTTAGCTCGCTAGCGCTAGCCTGTTAGCGTTAGTTCGTTAGCGCTAGCCTATTAACTTTAGCTCGCTAACGCTAGCATGTTGGTGTCAGTTCGGTAGCGCTAGTCTATTAATGCTAGCTTTGCTCACTAGCGCTAACCTATTAACTATAGCCTATCAGCGTTAGCTTAGCTTGCGCTAGCCTGTTAGCGTTAGCTTGCTAGCGCTAGCTTATTAATGTTAGCCTTGATCGCTAGCGCTAGCTTGTTAGCGTTTGCCCGCTAGTGCTAGCCTATTAAAGTTAACTTTGCTTGCTAGCGCTAGGCGGTTATCGGGTTAGTTAACTGTTAAAAGGTATAAAAGTGAATAAAAAAGTAGCTATTTATTTGAATTTATTGTTATACTTAAACAACCCCACATGAGATGATGCATCCTTGACTCTGGAACGAATTAATCGCGTTGTGTTATGATAAAAAATGTTTTGGTATTATTTTACAGTATGTGTTTGTCTCCCCCTACAGGCTGTCAGAGTCAGTACTGCAGGGATTCACCTGTAACTCAGTGAAGACTCTTTCACTACAGAAGATCAGACAGCTGGTAACAGCCTGTAGACCACGTGCAGGCAGGAACAAGGTCGTCCTGAAAGAGTCTCAGGTAAACACAGTCCTGATATTCAGCTATTGTTAATCAGGGGGTAATTGATTATTGATAATGGATCAGACATCCTGCATTATTATTAAGTAATTAAAGAGGAAAGATGGTGTAACACTGGTGTAATGGTGGATGTTCTGTGTTTTAGCTGTCCTGCATGAACAACTACGTAAAACAGGACTCATCACTGAGCTTTACTGACGTACCTTCAGACATGCTGCTCTACTACAGGTGTGTACCTACAACACTCACACATACACAACCTTTCAAGCCTTTCGGAGAAAACCAATGGCCTTTTAGCCCGCCTCCTTTTTCCACGCTTCTTCAAGTTTCTGGAGGAATGCCCGCTAATCTGAGATGCAATCGTTTGAGGGTCATATTACCGTATTTTATGTACTATAAGGCACACCGGTTATAAGGCACACTATCAATGAACGTCTATTTTCATACAAAAGACCGGATTATAATGTTGTTTATTTACAATAAGCTTAAATTTCCAATATTTTCAACAGTGCGGTTAGAAGTAGCACTAGCCGTGTGGTCACTGATGACTTTTGGGAAAATTAAAGGATTTTAAGTGTGCCTAATAGGGATGCGAAAAAAATGGGACAAAATGATGCTACCCGAAACATTAGCTAATACCTTCCAGGACTGCTGTTACATACTGCTGCTTTAGCTCAGCGTTTCTAAAAAGCATTTTCTTCTTTAAAATCTTGCATCACCTCAGTAAAGGGCCGCGTTATTGACCACATTTGCATTAGCCACATTAGATCACCACAGCTATTAGCATAGCATGAACATATTTGTTTGGCTTACTTGCTTCTGCCTCCTCTCGCACCACCTTCACAGCAACCCTAGAGAGTGAACAGGTTTCAGCCTTTAGCTTATTTGTTGTGTGATTTTACACATTAATTGGACAGTTTTATTGAAGCGGGGAAACACTATAATGGGCAGGGCAGTGACAAGGAAACACGTCTTTAGCTAAACTAAAGAACCTAAAGATGTCCTGAGACTTTTTCTGAGATGCTGGCAGGTGGAGTCGGACACTATCAAAGAACACCCAGCCATCTAAGCAGTGCTACTAATTTCACTGGTGTTTCTGTTTAGACTTTTACTGAAGTTCACTGTAAACCAGAGGATTGCACATTATTCTGTGTATTTCAGCTACAAGAAGGTTCAGACGGTGAACTGCAGGTCGTACTTCAGTGCTCTGGGTGCAGCAGATTTCTCGGTTCTTTCCCGGGGTTTCAACAAACCATCTGTTTTATTCAGCAACGCTCAAAACTGCCTGGTAAATCACACATTTACAGATTCAAATAACTATCAAATTCTCTCTAAAACTCTATACAACCACTAACTTACTCTAACATGGTCTTTGTTCCTGTAGGGTATATCTGGGTTTAATCTGAGCAAGGATCAGGTGGGGGTTCTGGGTAATATGATCTGCACACTGAACCCATCCTACATCCAGAACTCTGATCCACTCATCCTGGAGAATCTGAAGAACTGTGGAGATCTTTCTGACACTCAGGTCACCGCCATACAGACACTGCTATTCTCTGGAAACACTCAGTATGGGTAAGAAATCAGCACAAATCAATTATAACATTAGCATCACTGACAAATTAACATGGATATCTTCACCTACAGTGGCTTTACCTGGGAAAGGCTGGATATTTTAGGCAGCAAGTAAAACAGTCTGTTGTTGTGTTGAAGCAGGAAAAATGGGCAAGCGTGAGAATCAGAGACAGTTTAGCAAGTCGAAAGTAAAAACGAGTAACCACCAAAAAAGGTCTCGCACTCTAATATTTGGTTAGACCGCCTTTATCTTTGATTGCGTGGAGCTGCATTCACTGTGGCATTGTTTCAATAAGCTTCTACAACGTCACAAGATTTCTTTCAATTCAGTGCTGCATTTTCACCAAGATCTTGCATCAGCATTGATGATGGTAGAGTCTGACCAACCGCTGCACAAAGCAGCTCTTCTCCATCCAGCACATCCCAAAGATTCTCAATGAGGTTAAGATCTGGACTTTATCCATGTGTGAAAATAATGATCTCATGATCCCTGAATCACTCTTTCACAATTCCAGCAAAATGAATCCTGATACTGTTCATATTGGAATATGCCCGAGCCATCAGGGAAGAACAAATCCATTGATGGAATATCGCTTATTTAAATCCAGACTTTTTTTTGGCCAGGCACTGTATTAGACATTAGGGTCAGGACATCAAACAGGTCTTGTAGGGTTTTCTGTGTATGCAGAGGTCAGTACTTAAAAAAGGGTTCCAGGGAAAGACCAGACAACCGGTACTATAATTGAGTATAATTGTGTACTGTGAATAGCAGTGTGGTTGGTTTAGTGTCCTAAAACACACATGTTCTTTCTCAGTAATCCAACAGCATGGAATCTGAGGACCCTGCAGCAGCTGGACATTCTACCCCTCTACTTCAAACAAGACTTCTGGGACAAATTTGGCTTTGTATGTTGGCTATGTTTAAATATTCCTAGAGAAATACAGTATATGCACTGTTATACATTGTTGTATAGTCTGATGTGTCTAACGTGAGGTTAGACTTTGTTGTAAAATGTATTTTTGTGTTTGTGTGTGTTGTTTTAGACTCTGAAGAAAAGATATTTCAGATCATTCCTGCCAATGCTGAGAAAGAGGAAAACCCTGAAATGGAAGCTGGGAAGACTGATCAGAGCATCCATGGCTGGCACTTATAAACGTTCAGCAGGTATCTAGAAGTACCTGCGTAACTCAACAGTGTGTATGAGAGTCTGTACCTGGTTTACAGGTGCGTGTAATTCATACGTGTCTTTGTGTTTTTCAACAGACTGTACTTTTGGAAACATCACAGCCGTGACGATTGCAGATGAATTGTTCCCTTACGGCTACGACTCCACCCAGTTTGATTTGTGTCTGGACGCTACTGTACTAAACGATAACCTGGCAGCCGTTACTGAGAAAGTGGTGGACGAAAGCTTAGAGATGATCATTCTGGACAAACTGAACCAGGTCAGTGTTTCAGGATCAGGTTCTGGTATTGGAGATGATCTATAGAATGTCTGGATTGTGGGTATTAATTGATTGTATATGTGGGTTTGTGTTTCAGCTTTACCCATCAGGTCTTCCAGAGAGTGTAGTACAGTTACTGAGCTCCACATCCCGTGTAGCCAATGTTAGTGACATCAGCAAGTGGAGCATTACCACAATTGATACCCTGTCCTCACTGATGAACCCAGATAATGGAGACTGGACTTCAGATCAGGTATGGTTACTGCTAGCTGTAATTGCGCAGAAGACCACAAGGTGGTGAGATAGTAACATGGAGGAACTGTCTGAAGTCTGTGTTTCTCAGAAACTGTGTTTCTCAGAAGTTTGTATCATCAGTGAATGTTTGTGTTTTGTAGAGTAAAGCAGTGATTATGAAGTATCTCAGTGTGGAGGGGAACACTCTGGGAATGGATGAACTAAATTCTATTGGCTCAAATCTTTGTTCTTTGGACGTCAGCGTCCTCAAGACCATCACTGCTGATAGTCTGGGGTAAGTACAGAAAAACATTCTCACATACAGACAAATGCAGATATACAGTGACTTTTGAAAGTGTTCTTTGATGTGTTCCTTGTTTTTTTATTTTAAAAAAGTGCTAGACGTTTGTAAACTGATCGTGAAGTGTTACTGCGGGGAAGCTCTTGAAAAAGCCCACCTCTGTTTAAGTCTGAAGTCCTGGGGGTAAAAGCTGTTGCAGAGTCTGGCATTAATGACTCTAAGTCTGTGTGAAGGTTGGGTGGCAATGCCACAATTGTGTAAAGGTTTATGATGGAGCAGAAAGACTCTTATCGTCACTAACTGACATAGCTATCTATGCTTTCTAAGACTTCACAGTTCCCATGTAGATCTCAGTTTTCTTTCTTTTTTATCCCATTTTCTCCCCAATTCACACGGCCAATTACCCAACCCACTCATTAGGTCCCCCTCTATCACTAGTAATGCTCCAACACCAGGAGGGTTAAGACTAGCACACGCCTCCTCCGATACATGTGAAGTTAGACTCCACCTCTTTTTGAACTGCCGAAAAGCTTCATGATGAGGGGAAAGAGCGCCATCTACCCACCCAGAGGGAGCAAGGCCAACTGTGCTCTCAGGGCTCCGGCAGCTGATGGCAAGCGGCATAAACGGAATTTGAAACAGGGATCAGATCATAGGATCTATATCTCGGTTTTCTAAAGTAGCTGGATTTGAGGGACCAGATGAGGTTCTTTGTAGTGTGAACACCAAGCACAATTCCACAGCAGAGCCAGCGATTTCCATTACTTTGAGACTAGGTTTTGTTAAAAAACTATTTTTTTTTACTGACCACGATTCTGTCTCACATCAAAGGGTGTGCGTGTGTTTTATAGACAAAGAAACACCAGGATGTAGCCTTTCTGTTTGTCTTTTGCAGGACTGCAGTTGAATTGGATATATCTTCTTGCTCTATTGATCAGAAATCAGTTCTGTACAGCATTGCAAACTCCTCCTTCAGCAGCCAAACCAACGACTCCTCAATGTTTTACCAGCTCATCAGCCCCTACCTGGGTAATTCACACTTCTATACACACTGTATATATAATTATTTTAGTCTAACAGAGTTCCTCTTACAGTTTTGAAACCTAATCTGTTCACATGACTGGATTTATGTGTTTGTAGGTGGAGCTCCAGTGGAAGATATAAGAGCTCTTTCTACTCAGAACATCAGCATGGACATCAGCACCTTCCTCAGTCTGAACCCTGCTGTAATTATGGTAAGAAACAGAAAAAGAACTGAATCTATTTTTGCTACAATTCAATCTGAAAGTAAGAGGCAGAACAGAATCTACTGATATGTGAGTTTTGAACTGAAAGGAAATGGGTGTGTGTTACAGGACCTGAGTGTAAGCACGGTGCAGGATCTGATGGGGGTGAACATTGCTGATCTGAAGACGTTTGAGGAATCTTCAGTAATTCAGGCCTGGGTGGCTCAGCAGAAACAGTCTGAATTAAACACCCTGAATATTGACCTGCAGGGGGGTATAGATGATATCAACACCTCTACATCTGCTCCAGTTACCAGTACTTCCATAACTGACAGTGAAACCACCACCATCTCTACTGAAACCACCACCACTGCTGCTGAAACCACCACCACTGCTGCTGAAACCACCACCACAGCTGCTGAAACCACCACCACTGCTGCTGAAACCACCAATACTGGTGAAACCACCACTACTACTGCTGAAACCACCACTGCTGCTGCTGAAACCACCACCACTGCTGCTGCTGAAACCACCACCACTGCTGCAGAAACCACCACCACTGCTGCTGAAACCACCACCACAGCTGCTGAAACCACCACCACTGCTGCTGAAACCACCACCACTGCTGCTGAAACCACCACCACTGCTGCTGAAACCACCACTACTACTGCTGAAACCACCACTACTGCTGCTGAAACCACCACCACAGCTGCTGAAACCACCACCACTGCTGCTGAAACCACCACCACTGCTGCTGAAACCACCACCACTGCTGCTGAAACCACCACTACTACTGCTGAAACCACCACTACTGCTGCTGAAATCACCACCACTACAGCTGCTGAAACCATCACCACTGCTGCTGAAACCACCACCACCACTGCTGCTGAAACAACCACCACTGCTGCTGCTGAAACCATCACCACTGCTGCTGCTGAAACCATCACCACTGCTGCTGAAACCACCACCACTGCTACTGAAACAACCACCACTGCTACTGAAACCACCACCACTGCTACTGAAACCACCACTACTACCGCTAAAGACACCACCACCATCAATACCGCTGTCAATACCAACACAAATTATATTGATAGCACCACAACCGCTACTGCTATTGACACCACCAGCATTTCGGTTAGTGGCGCTGCAACTGCTGCCAACACCTCCACCAGTGCTGGACACAGCACCACCTCTGCTGTTGACACCACTAATAGTGCAAGTGAAACCACCATGGTTGCTTCTGACACCACAACAACTGCTGTTGACACCTCAACCACTTTTAGTGTCAGCACCACCACCAGTGCAACAGATACCACAAAACCTGCTGTTGAAACCACAATAAGCGTTACCGAATCTACCAAAAATGCGGTTGACACCACTACTATTCACACCACAGCCAGTGCCAGTGACACCTCCATGACTGCTGATGACACCTCTACAATTGCTGTTGATATCACAACAACTGCTAGTCACAGCACTACTAATGGTTTTGAAACCATCACAACTGCCACAAATCCTGCTGACATCACCATGACTACTAGTCACAGCACCACCACTGCTCCTGACACCACAAGCAGGGTGAGTGACTCCACCACAACCACTGGAGACACCATCACTACTAGTCACAGCACCACTACTCTTTCTGACACCATCACCAGTGCTATAGATACAACAAAATCTGCTGCTGAAACCACCAAAATAGCTGTTGACACCACCGCCACTGCTAGTCACACCACAGCCAGTGCTATTGACATAACCACAACGTCTAGTCAGACCACCTCAATTGCTGGTGACACCACCAACAGTGCTAAAGACACTACCACAACTGCTGTTGACGCAACCACTACTACTAGTCAGATGGCAACCAGTGTTAGTGAAACACCCCCAACTACTGTTGATATCACCATAACTGCTAGTCACAGCACCACTAATGCTGTTAAAACCATCACAAGTGCTAGTGAGACCACCAACACAACAGCTAGTCACACTGCCACAAATCCTGCTGACATCACCATCACTGCTGTTAACACCACCAGCAGTGTGAGTGATTCCACCACAATTACTGGACACGCCACCACTGCTAGTCATAGCAGCACCACACCTGTTGACACAACCAACAGTGCTATTGACACCACCACCAGATCTAGTGACCACACCGAGACTGCTGTTGACACTACGGTCAGTACTAGAGAAACCACCAATACAGCAACTGACACCACCACTACCAGCAATAGTGGTATCTCCACAGCTGCTGGTCACACCACCACCAGAGCTATGGATAACACCACCTCAGCTGTTGACACCACCACCAGTGCTAGCAAAACCATCATAGTTGCTACTAACACCTCAAGTGCTGTTGACACCACCACTGTTGTTATTGATTCCACCAAAACTGCTGTTGACACAGCCACCACAAGGACATTTGACACCACCAACAATGCTACTGACACTGCCACAACTGCAGCTAACATCATGAGCACTACTGGTAATCCCACTACCACAATTTCTATTGACACCATCAAACCTTCTGAAGACACCACCACCACCATTGTTAGTCACAGCACCACCATTCCCATTGACACAACCAAAACCGCTGGTGACACCACCACCAGCTCTAGCCAAAGCATCATAGTTGCTACCTCCACAAATGCTGTTGACACAACCTCCACCATTAGTGATACTACAAGTGCTGGTGACACCACAGTTGAGTCCACCAAAATTGCTGTTGACACAACCACCAGTGCAAGTACAACCACCACAACAGCTTTTGACAGCATTAGTAGTGTTCCTGCCTCAACTGCAGCTAGTCCCACTACCAAAAAGTCTGTTGACACCATCACAACTACTGGAGACACCACCACCACTGTTAGTCAGAGCACCACCACTCCTGTTGACACCACCACTAGTTCTAATGACCACACCAAAACTGCGGTTGAAACCACTGTCATTACCAGAGAAACCACCAAAATGGCCACCGACACAACCACAACCAGCACTAGTGACACCACCAGCTCAGCTAGCTCAACCACCAAAACTGCTGTTGACACGACCACCGGTGCTAGTACAACCACCACAAAGGCATCTGACATCATCAGCAGTGTTACCATGGCCACTACTGCTAGTCCCACTACCACAACTGCTGAAACCACCACCACTGCTATTGGCAGCACCACCACATCAGATTTCTGCACATTCCTCAACAACTACAACAGTATTGACCAGTACCTGGAGAAGGTACACCTGTGTTCATCCCCTCTTTCTCCCTCTACCTTTACTCTCAGTCTTCTTCATTCATTCAGTCCTGCTGTTTCTCCCTCAGTTTGACTCTTTCAGATGTATTTAATGCAGTAATCCATATTTAAAGCTCTCTGTTCTCTCCATTCCTCTCTCTATCTCTTCTTTCCTCCCTCTGGATCTCTGTGCAGGAGCCGGTTGTATCTGCAGCTGTGGGCAGGCAGACGTTGGCATGTGTTTGGTCTCGTGCTCTCAGTGCGTCGTCTCAGGATGAGGTGGATCAGTGGTTTAATGTCAGACTAGGTCGGTACCTGCCCTTCCTCAGCTCTCAGCTCATCAACTCCACTCAGCTCAGCGGCGCCTCCTGCCTGTCCTACAGGAAACTGTGAGTCTGTGTTTGGTGTGGTGTTAAATCATGCTATCATTGTTAAGAATTACATCTTTCTGTGATCTAAAAATAACATATTATTATTATTCTGATCAGGGTTTCAGTTCTGGGGAACAACTATAATTTCTCAGGCACTGATTTCACCCCAGCTGATGTCTACAGCTCTATAAAGTCTTATCTGAAAAGCAGTGGTAAGCACAGCTACATTTATCTCTTTCTATCTCTCCCTCTGTATGTTCGTCTGTACTCTGGAGTCTCTACACATTTATTAAGTTTATATATAAACGTGTGTCTGTGGTTTATGTATGTGAGCATATCTGTATCTTGTAGATGGATCTCCACGCTGTTATAACTCCTCTGATCCCATTCTGAACTCCACTGCCTGGTTTTCTAACAACATTGGATTCTTCATCACCTTCATCACCCTCACTGACCTCCAGTCCTTTGTATCAGACAGCAAGGTAACACTCATACACACATACATACACAGGTACTTATCCAGGTAGTATGTAAACCTACATACTGATCTCATGCTGATTTTATTGTGTTCTGTAGATCGGTGTGTTCCTGGAAAACCGTCAGAATCTCCAGCTGTTTAACAACTCAGCAATTTCAGCCGACGTCACCAAATACTACAGCTCCCAGTTATTCATCCAGAACCCTGCATTAAACCCCCTCAGGTAACACCTACACACTGAATACTACAGCTCCCAGTTATACATCCAGAACCCTACATTAAACCCCCTCAGGTAACACCTACACACTAAACACTGCAGCTCCCAGTTATTCATCCAAAACCCTGCATTAAACCCCCTCAGGTAACACCTACACACGGAATACTGCAGCTCCCAGTTATACAGGCATATTAAACATTATACTGCATTTGATCTTATTAGGTAGCACACTACATACTAAATACTATAACTCACAATCACAGCTGCAATTGTGCCCAGTTGTTCCCCCAGTCGCAAATTGACCACTCATCATACTTTCAGCTGTTTTTAATAAACCATTTTTAAATAGCTCAAAACCTTACAAAAATTATACTGAAAACAACCCATGGTGGACTCTGAGTTATGCTTGGGGTTATTGTCTTGTTTGCCCTGTTTGGGGTTTTGTTCTGTGGAGCAATAAAACAAAACTGGATCTTCATAAATCTATGGAACAGTAGTACCTACCTATAGTGAGGCATTGTGTGTGCGGGGCAAGGTGCTTTCAAGCATTAGAAAAGTCTAGGAGAAACCCTTAGGCTTAGGAAACTTTGCAAACATTGGACCACAGGACAATTATCCTAATTATACCTCAACAAAGTTTAGTTTTAGACAAAGGCCTGGAAGGTTCTGCAGTGGTTGTTTTGAATGTACACTGAATAGATGTTTGATTGCTCGTTTGTGTCTGTGCAGTTTGCCAGGTGTTCTATTGTGCGGAGTTCCTGGATCTGCGTTTGTCTCCCTTGGAGAAACAGAAAGCCAGAAGATCCTAGCCATCATCAACCAATTCTGCCCGCAAATTAGTCCTGAGGTAATTAACCAATGGGTGCACTTCTACTGTTTGAGTGATTTAATTGGTGGTGGGTAACCACATGTTTTCTTTTCTTTCAGGCAAGAGCAGCTCTGGTGGCAAACTTACCCACTATATCCACAACAACCATCACATCACTTGGAAACCAGAGTGTTGGACTGACTGAGGGTCAGATAACTGCTGCTACCCCCAGTATCATTAATACCACTCTGCCTACACTCAGCATCGTCACCGGCTGGAACCAGGGTCAGGCCAAAGCCCTCATCCAGAGCCTCACTAGTGCAGGATACAAAGTAAGTGTACCTCTAAATACAAAACAATTGCAACTGTTTATCTAATGTCCAAATTCTAACACCAGATATTAAACGTTGATTCTAAATTGATTTACTGACAGATCGACAGCGGTTCCTCCCTGGTGACTCTGGGCACACTGATTGGAGGTGTTTCATCATCAACCCTCTCCAGCATCCCACCCACTCAGCTTCTGAACGCATCCTACAATCCAACATTCATCACCAACATTCTGTCAGCACCAGTGATTCTGAAAGAGACCTACGTTCAGCAGGTAATCATATAGATACAGTTACAGGATTATTTTGCCATGGGTTGCAAACTAGGCCTATCCCTGTAGACAATTTGCCATGAAATTCAAAATGTGAGTTGATTGTAGAGGCAAAGAGGCTAAAATGGCTTCATCCTCTTCTTTCTTACAGATTGTTTCTGTAGATCAGACCAAAGTGGTGGAGAATGTTCCGGATGCTCTGGCGTCGTACATCCCACCTGTAATCCTGTCATCTCCGACATCTGTTAATGTCACGCTCATCAACAAGAAGAGCTGGAGACAAGAGCAGGTAACAGAACACATGCAGTAAATGTTAATGCTGGGTATTATCAGGTTAAAGTATACAAAATACATGTCCATTAAAGGTTTAAATAATCGTTAACATTTTGCTTTTCCTAGGCTCTGGTGTTGTTCGGTCCAGTCGCCAGTGCCAGTAGTGATACCGAAGAGTGAGTTACAAATACACTGTCTTACACACAGTTTAATGGCTTTCCAAATGTTGTCACACCCACACTTAGACATATTCATTTTGTAACATGCAAAATGATCTCATCAACCTGAGGCAATGTTTTAGTTCTATCACAACACATCCCAGCCAGAAACCATGGTTGCCTGAAAAAGTGCCTATGCTGCAGTAAAGCATAGTTAATTACTTAAAATCAAGGAATAAAGACAGCCTGAGACAAGAGACATCTTCTTACCGACCATCAGAATGCCTAGGCAAAGACAATTCATGACCAGCCTTTGAGGACACTGCTGACACATGGCAGATATGACAGTGACTCCAGGCCATACTGAATCATCCAACTGCTTGAGATAGTGGTGCTCATCTCCCAGATGTGCTGCACAGCCTTGCTTCACACTTGATTTAAAGCACACATCAAAGTGATGGTGAGAAAGACAATGACTCTTCCAAATGTCTAGGTACCTTGCCCAACCATTGGCCTTCTACTGAGGCCTTTGCATAAAGTCAGTTAAGGCTGCTGTAATAGACAACATACCTGCCACAGAGGATGTGCCAGACAGCTGCCAGTAGTTCTAACCAACATCTTCAACTGGTCTCTGAGCAGAACAATTATTTCAACATCCTTTACTTGTAATTGTACAATTTTAATTGTAATTAAAATATTATGTTATTTTAGGTTGCACCCTATGCATTCTTGATATAGTGTTTTGGAAACAGCGGTTAAATGTTTGTGTTTGTCTCCCCCTGCAGGCTGTCAGAGTCAGTACTGCAAGGATTCACATGCAGCTCAGTACAGACTCTATCGGTGCAGAAGATCAGACAGCTGGTGAAAGCCTGTAGACCACGAACAGGCAGGAACAGGATCACCCTGAAAGAGTCTCAGGTAGAAAAACTATGACATACTAAAATCTGAAATTTGAAATTAGTAATATCACTGGCACTAACCAGGTTAAGAGGTGCTCTGTTAATAATATAAATGCACATCACACATACAGACCTGGCTCATACAAAAGCTCTTTGCCTTGGTTGTTCACCGATATGCATACATGGAATTTCTTCTTACAATGCGACGGTGTGGATGCGGACGCCAAGCAAGAAATACAGACTTTTCAAGAGAGACAGGTAGCAGAAACTAGGAAATACAGGAACACAGTACGTTAATTATGTTTTGGTTGTTAGGAATGTTCAATCGTTGCATCATCATTCATGCAGCATATGTTGAGATAAGTAAAATACGGTCTTTAGACCTGGACATTATACAGAGTTGTACTGTCCCGAAATCTGATCAACTTATTCAGCGTTCTACTCAACTTTTTGACTTGACTTGATTCAGGTTTCTGCATCCACATCGTGAGCTTGCACATCCAGGTCGGCAAAATATTTTAGTTGAGATGAGTGATTAGATAAGTATTACATTGTAGATGTTCTAAAGTTCTGACGGTTGACACTACACCAATTTTATTTTAAGGATTTCACTGTTGCAGATAAATTTCTAGTGTGGGAATAAAATCGTGAGTCTTGCTAGAGTGGAGTTGCAGTGGTGTCATCTCCATGGTTCAATGCAAGGTGGTTAGAATTGAAGGTTTAATTCCTATCGTTCAGATAAAATCAACCATGGTCAATATTAACTAAAGCCTTGTTCAGTCAAATAGCGACGAAAAAAATGCCAACAACCAATAGGAGAAGAGCTACGGGAAGCCGCGAGGCGAGCGTGGGAACGTAAACCACGGTTCTCCTGAAGTGTAAAAAAAGAGTAAAAACTGGTGGAGCTGTGGAGTGAGCAAGAGTGTCTCTTTGATCTTCACCATTTATACCATAACAGAGTGGAAATTATATTAATCTTTTATCAATAAATAAAATAAATAAAATTTAGTCTTGCAAATAGTGACCCTGCAAGATACCCAGTCTTTGCAAAATCTTAGCCTGTGAGTTAAAAGTCTGTGACTTGTCTTTAGATGTGAGAGGGTGTCAGACTCCTTTCAGAGTCGTCTAGTGTGGGGGGTGGAGCTTAGCAATGGCGGAGTGAAGACATCCCTGCATGGTTTATCCTGTTTAATTTGAGGTAGTCTAACTGTTAAACCCTCATAGTAGTACCTACAACAGTGGACATCTGGGGGAATCTCGTCTATGAAGATGGTCAGCAAGACATCTTCCAGAGGCAATACCAGGTCGAAAGATGATAGCACTAGCTTTGAAGTGCTAACACTGTGCTACATGAGAGAGCTGACTGATGCTATCAGGTCAGATGTTGCGAACATGCGAACCAAAAAAAAAGTATCTAACAACAAAGTCGTGAATAGCGTTAAAAAACGTAGGACTAAGGAGTGATTCAGCACTGCTACGGTGCAGAAGTTTGAAGCTCTTCTGGAAGCTCTGCTAACTGGTCTCTTAACCGTTTCTTGTCATGTTTTATTGGTTGCAGCTGACCTGCATGTACAACTATGTGAAGGAGGACTCGACTCTAAACTTCACCGATTTACCTTCCAACATGCTGCTCTACTACAGGTGTGTATGAAACCTGTACATAAACAATGAGTTCAAAGCTAGTAACTTACAGCCTAGCACTGGCTGAAGTTCTACTATCTCTATATTAATATTGATATGTTTTTTAGTTATGATAAGGTGCCGAAGGAGAAGTGTACGTCATTCTTCAGTGCTCTGAGTGCAGCTGATTTCTCCATTCCGTCCAGCGTCCTCAACCTTCCGTCCACCCTGTTCAAGAGCGCTCAGGACTGTCTGGTAAAGCAAACATTACATTACATTTGGCAGACGCTTTTGTCCAAAGCGACTTACAATAGTCAAGTTAAAGTTAATTTAAATACATAAACACAAGAGAAAGAACAGTTATGGATGAAATTATATGTGATCTACATAATCTAGATATAAGCACATGAATATATTACATATTGTAATGTGATGTTTTCTTGTAGGGTATATCTGGGTTTAAGCTGAGCAGGGATCAGGTGGGGGTTCTGGGTAATATGATCTGCACTCTGAACCCATCCTACATCCAGAACTCTGATCCACTCATCCTGGAGAATCTGAAGAACTGTGGAGATCTTTCTGACACTCAGGTCACCGCCATACAGACACTGCTATTCTCTGGAAACACTCCATACGGGTGAGAAAGTTACTGGATACTGTATTTGGTACTTATGATATGTAGCTGTAGAAACAAGAAGTAGGTTTTACAATATGATGCATGATTTTAAATGTGTAAGTATACAGCTCTGGAAAAAACTTAAAAATGATGAGTTTCTTAGATTTTACCAAATTAAAAACCTCTGGAATATAATCAAGAGGAAGATGGATGATCACAAACCATCAAACCACCAAACTGAACTGCTTGAATTTTTGCACCAGGAGTAAAGCAGCATAAAGTTATCCAAAAGCAGTGTGTAAGACTGGTGGAGGAGAACATGATGCCAAGATGCATGAAATTTAAACTGTGATTAAAAACCAACCAGGGTTATTCCACCAAATATTGATTATTTCTGAACTCTTAAATCTTTATGATTATGAACTTGTTTTCTTTGCATTATTTGAGGTCTGAAAGCTCTGCATCTTTTTTGTTATTTCAGTCATTTCTCATTTTCTGTAAATAAATGCTCTAAATGAGAATATTTTTATTTGTAATTTGGGAGAAATGTTGTCTGTAGTTTATAGAATAAAACAACAATGTTCATTTTACTCAAACATAAACCTATAAATAGCAGAATCAGAGAAACTGATTCAGAAACTGAAGTTCTCTCTTCATTTTTTCCAGAGCTGTATGATTTATATATATAGTTATATAGTCTAATAAAAACATTTTTGTTGTTTTTTTTCTTATTGTTTTCTTTAGTAATCACTCCTCATGGAATCTCCACACTCTGGGACAGATGGGCATGCTTCCCCTCTACATGAAACGAGACTTCTGGGCCTACTTCAGCTCTGTACGTAAATTAAATTATTTTACATATGGTTTCTTTTCTAATTGTTTTTGTTTATTGGGTATGTCCAGTCCAGTCCTGCTTATCTGTTTTGAGTATTTCCTGTGTTTGTGTTCTGTAGACCACAAAGGCCACGTTTCTGAAGTCCTTCGTTACAGTCTTGAAGACGCAGAAGATGGAGATAATGAAATTAAGGAAATTCTTTACAGAAATCAACGTTAGTTTCATAAAAAGAAGACGTGCAATAACAGGTACAAACACTGTTTGATGAAGTGTGAATATTAAAGTACTTACTGTTTGACTGATGTTCCAAAAAAGGGATAAAATCCAAGTTTCTTGAACGGCTACAGGAAACTATCCAATAATGTTCTCTGCTGGCCAACCAGATTTTGCATTTGAGCTCCTTACTTGACATCAGTCATTTAATAGGTTGGTATCCAGGCCTGAGCAGGACCCATGACTGCTCCTTTGGCAATATCACTCTCACTCCACTAGGTACTAGGTTTACCCTCGTGTGTTTTCACAAGATCCATCCAACAATTCTCCATGTTTTACAGTGTACAATGCTGAACATGCTCGCTGAAAAATTAGGATGTCATCAGTGTAAACAAAGAATAGGTGCTTCTCTGTGGTTAAAGAACAATAACCATAATTCAGCATTCGTTACCCAAATGGAAGTACTATATATTCATAATATCCGGTAGGCCTGTGATTCTAGCTCTTAAAAACCAGTCTATGCAGTAAGTACAGGATACTTACAGTTCAATAAAGATGGCAGAATGTTGGAGTAATCTGAATACAATAGCCAAGAGCTGAAGTGGGTAAATGATCGTTAACCTTAATTTTAAGGTTTAGGAAGAAAATTAAGAGACCACTTCATATGTTTATGTTTGAGTAAAATGAACATTGTTGTTTTATTCTATAAACTACAGACAACATTTCTCCCAAATTCCAAATAAAAATATTCTCATTTAGAGCATTTATTTACAGAAAATGAGAAATGACTGAAATAACAAAAAAGATACAGAGCTTTCAGACCTCAAATAATACAAAGAAAACAAGTTCATATTCATAAAGTTTTAAGAGTTCAGAAATAATCAATATTTGGTGGAATAATCCTGGTTTTTAATCACAGTTTTAATTCATGCATCTCGGCATCATGTTCTCCTCCACCAGTCTTACACACTGCTTTTGGATAACTTTGATGGTTTGTGATCATCCATCTTCCTCTTGATTATATTCCAGAGGTTTTTAATTTGCTAAAATCAAAGAAACTCATCATTTTTAAATGCTCTCTTATTTTTTTCCAGGGTTGTACTTTTTGTTTAACTTCTACAGGTCTACTAAATCTACTGATTTTTTTGGCCAAGCCCAGTTTTTGTTGAGGTTGATTCTCTCAGGTTGATTCTCCAGAATACGGAGTGATTGATCCTTGGTTTTGAACTTGAGAAGAATCAGTCAAGTCTTATTTTAATGGATAGAAGCACAGGTGTTGGGTATTTGTGTGTTGAGCCCTAAATGTCTCTTCATAGCCACTTCATATTTTACCTACTGTTGGTTACCTAAGGCATTTCTGGTGAAGCTCATGGTCAAAACACAAAGGAGTAGAAAGCCCAAAGTCAGAAGAAGAACAGAATCAATAAAACTGTGTATTTCAAAAGGGTTTATTTCACTTCTGTAAGTAAACTTCTGTCCTGTTTCTGTTTCTGACAGCGTGCACTACAGGCAACATCACAGAGGCAACTATTGCAGATCCATCATTTCCTTTCGGCTACGACTCCACTCAGTTTGATGCTTGTCTGGACATCGCTGTCCTCAGGGACAACATCGCCGCCATCACTGATAAAGTGGTGGACACCAGCTTCCAGACCATCATCCTGAACAAGTTGAATGAGGTCAGTTTTACTGAGTAATGTCTATATTAACAGTGTAGGCTGAATGAAGTCGTTTTATTGTGTATTAGAGTCAAAACTCTAAACTGTGCCGTAGAGTTTGATATGATTTTTGTTTGTGTTTTAGTTGTTCCCGTCAGGACTTCCAAACAATATGGTGCAGCTACTGGGCTCAACATCTCGCATGGCCACTGCTAGTGACATCAGCAAGTGGAACATCACCACTATTGACACACTGTCCTCCCTGATGGACCCGATAAATGGAGACTGGACTTCAGAACAGGTATTGTGTAGGAGCCAGTGATTACTCCTGGCTTTACTTCACGGCTCACAGAACACAGAGAAACTGTCTTAACAAGCCTGTATCGCCCAAATCTGCTCTTTCATTTAAGTGGTTCAAGTAAAAGTCAAATTAATAGTAAGAATGTTTGTGTTTTGTAGAGTAAAGCAGTGATTATGAAGTACCTCAGCATGGAGGGGAACACTCTGGGAACTGCTGAACTAAATGCAATCGCCTCAAACCTCTGTTCTTTGGACGTCAACGTCCTCAAGACCATCACTGCGAACAGCCTGAAGTAAGTGCAGAGATCCAAGTAACACAACTTAGTAATAATCTAATCACTACTGGTTTTTGCATTATTTACTCTAATAACATCAGTAATGTTGAGTCTCTTTCTGGGAAGTTAGCACGCTAAGATTAACCACAAACACTGCTCTGTTATTCAATTATTCAAACTTGCCTGATTTTTGCATTGTTTTTTGCCTAGTGAAGCACACTAAGTTTTCATTTTCCTTCCTTTTTCACAGGAAAGCGAACTTTTTGAATATATCGTTGTGCTCTATGGATCAGAAATCAGCTCTGTACAGCATCGCAAACTCCTCATTCAGCAGCCAACGCAGTGACCCCACAACATACTTCCAGCTAATCGGCTCTTACCTGGGTAAAAACAACACGTACACTGTACTTAAATGTTAAAAAGGTTTTTTGCTTGGCAATATCGCTATAACACAAAACAAGGGCTTTAGTAAAGGTCAAGTTTCAGTACATTAAGGCAAGGTAAAAAAACTTACCTGTGTAGCATATTTCATACATGGTAACAATTCAGCAAGTAAATAAACAACAAAAAGCTATTAAGACATAAAGACTCTATATGATACCTGTTCTAGCTAACTTTAAACAAAGTCTAGGATGTCATATCCTGCACCCTAAGTGAGAAAGAGTAACAAAGTTCTTGCCAATAACTGACTAAAATCGTACTTTGAACATTGGGGCTGTTATTCAACCCTTGGGATTTGTGTGCTAAAGTTTAAGAAGTAGGTAAAGCTTAGAAGAACACTTAGATGTTCTTAGAGTAAAAATAGCAATGCTCAAGACCTCATTTAAGATCTCATTCTAAGTGCAAATCTCTTGCATTGTTCTTAACATTCCATAAACTGTTATTCTGCACCAAATGCAGCGATAGTAGCACAGAAAACCATGGCTTGTTCATTTTGTTTATAATAAAGTCACTTTTCTATTAATTCTGCCCTAAAAACATATAAATACCCATATACATGAACGTAGTTAATGTCACAATATACACTGTATCTGTGCTTCTGTGTTTAGGTGGAGCTCCTGTGAATGATGTACAAGCACTTTCAACTCAGAACATCAGCCTGGACATCACCACCTTCAGGAGTCTGAACCCGGCTGTTCTCTCGGTATGAAACACTGCTATAGTTAACTTTAACTTTTCTCTCAAAGTCAAGAAAATAAAAACACTGGAGTCAATAATAAACTCAGAGCCACTTTAATAAACTGTTGATAAACCAACTTGGGTAAACCAGGAAAGGGCATCACTTCTTGCCTAACTGGGGATTCAGTAACAATCATTCTTACCACTGCTTACAACAAATCTCCCAGTGTTGGTATGTTGTACTTTAGCCTGGGTCAATTCTTTAACCACAAAGAAGAAGATTAGGAATTAATTCTGTGGTGTAGACACACAACTGATGATCTGCGTAAGTCAGTACAGATACAAAAAGATAAAGATACTTAGAAAAGTAGCTAAAAACAAACAAGCTCAACCCTGGACGTTCTGCTCACCTCGTGTCTTGAGTTATTTATTATTGGCTGCATCTAGTTGTTACAAAAGTTCAAGTCATTTCCAAAACCTTTCAAACTACCAGATTGAGCGTCACCTGCAGGTCCTGCTAGATATTGGTCAAGGGTTTGCAAGGCATAAGTGATCACTGTTCAAGCTCTCAGACTCTTTTCTACTTATCCCAACCCCTTCCCTACTTATTACAGCTTATTCCCTACTTATCCCAACCCCTTCCCTACTTATTACAGCTTATTCCCTATTTATCCCAACCAATTCCCCACTTATCCCAACCCCTTCCCTACTTATTACAGCTTATTCCCTACTTATCCCAACCAATCCCCTACTTATCCCAACCCCTTCCCTACTTATTACAGCTTATTCCCTACTTATCCCAACCAATCCCCTACTTATCCCAACCCCTTCCCTACTTATTACAGCTTATTCCCTACTTATCCCAACCAATCCCCTACTTATCCCAACCCCTTCCCTACTTATTACAGCTTATTCCCTATTTATCCCAACCAATTCCCCACTTATCCCGGCCCATTCTCTACTTGTTATAGCTCCTTCCCTTCTTATCCCAACCCCTTCCCTACTTATTCCAATTCTTTCTCTACTTATCCCAATCAATTCCCTACTTAACCCACTGCCTTCCCTACTTTTCCCATCCAATTCCCACTTAGTACAACCCTTTCTCTTCTTATCCCTACCCCTTTCCTACTCATCTCAACCCCTTTCCTACTTAACCCAAGCCCAAATTATTCAAACTACCAGATTGAGCATCAGCTGCAAGTCCTACTAGATATTGGTCAAGGGTTTGCAAAGCATAAGTGATCACTGTTCAAGCTCTAAGATGGAGTCAGCACAGTGATGGAGTCAGCGCTGTGTGAACACTGATATGCCTCCAACCTGTTGTTTTTATTCCTGCTCCTCAAAAACAGTCAGCAGCTTTTTAAACACTCAGGAGAAGTTGATTCCATAACTTTAACTCTAGAACAGAGAAATTAAAAAAAAAAACGAGATGCATGTTTTCCAAACATCTTGAAGGATGGTGGGTACTTGGATCTTAAATATGTTTTTGATATGACTCAGGAATGGAAGGGTAGATCCATGTTTGGCTCTTTAGGCACATGTTACAGGTTGAGAGATAGGGATTGTGGGCCAGAGTCTGAGCTTTAAATCTGATGTTTAACAAAAGAAAGATTGTGAAAGATACTCCAATCTGGAGTTGGATTCTTAAATCCAGCCATGACCTATTGGATCAGCTAAAGACCCTAAAAAGGAAGACCAGCCAAAACCTGACTTTATTACAAGGGAATTTGCACAGTGAAGGGTAAAATTACTCTGGTTAACAGAGTCTGCCAAATGCTATAGAGCTACATATGTCAGTGTACATTAACGACTTATAAACACTGCCCTTAAGGTCGGATGCAAGTCACTGCCGTGCAGAGCTGATGATTCTGAGCCTATAAAGGATGAGCACCAAGATTTTGATTCTTGTATCAAACTCAATCTGTGTTTCAGGCTCTGAGCGTGGGGACGGTACGTGATCTCCTGGGGGTGAATCTGCCTGATCTGAAGCTGTTTGAGAATTCTACAGAGGTTCAGTTCTGGGTGGATCAGCAGTACAAGGTGGATCTGGAGACGCTGAATATCGGACTGATCGGAGGAAAAGACCTCGCCGTCTCTACAACCACGGCTACCACCAACACTACCACAGTGACCACCGTAACCAACCAGACAGTCGCTGCTACAGCACAGGGTAAGAACCTGCTCATCTGAAGAGACCATTACTGTTACATTCTATACAGTTCTGTATGCTAATGATCATTACCGAAACAATCCATACAGTACTCTCTACATTAATTATCATTACCGTTACATTCTACACAGTTCTGTATGCTAATTATCATTACCGTAACAATCCGTACAGAACTCTCTACGTTAATTATCATTACCGTAACAATCCGTACAGAACTCTCTATGTTAATTATCCTTACAGTAACATTCCACACAGTACTCTACGTTAATTATCATTACTGTAACAACCCGTACAGTACACTCTATGTTAATTATCATTACCGAAACAATACATACAGTACTCTACGCTAATTATCATTACTGTAACATTCCACACAGTTCTGTAAGCCAATTATCATTACCGTACTCTCTACATTAATTATCATTACTATAACATTCTACACAGTTCTGTATGCTAATGATCATTACCGTAACAATCCGTACAGAACTCTCTACGTTAATTATCATTACAGTAACATTCCACACAGTACTCTACGTTAATTATCATTACTGTAACAACCCGTACAGTACTCTACGTTAATTATCATAACCATAACAATATGTACAGTACACTCTATGTTAATTATCATTACCGTAACAATACGTACAGTACTCTACATTAATTATCATTACTGTAACATTCTACACAGTTCTGTATGCTAATTATCATTACCGTAACAATCCGTACTCTGTGTTAATTATCATTACTGTAACTTTTCTCTGTTACAGGATCAGCTGTTGTTCATCGTGGTTCAGGACCGTGGTTCATCACTCTGTGTGTAGCACTGCTGACCATCACACTGCAGATACTACCATAATCATCACACACACACACTATACACACACACACACACACACACACACACACACACACACTATACACACACACGCACACTATACACACACACACACACACTATACACACACACGCACACTATACACACACACACACACACTATACACACACACACTATACACACACACACACACACACACACACACACTATACACACACACAATATATACACACACACACACTATACACACACACAATATACACACACACACACACACTCAGTACAGGACCAGTGTGTGTTATGATTACTCATACTGAACGCTGTAAACTCATGAATATTATATTTACTCATAATGCATCTCTGTTTGTTAAGTATTATTAATGCATTGCACCTTAATTTAATTTAAAATCAATTTTCCACTCATTAGATTATTTAATTATGTTAATCTCTGCTCCTAATCTCTGTTGTTTATAATCATGCAATCAACAGTGACTAGAAATATTTATATATTATCTGTATTTGATCTTAGTGTTTATTAATATTTAAGTACTGTAGGAAATTTCTGTATTGATTATGAATTCTGTAGCGGGACTCTCAGCAATAATTCATTCAATCAATTAATCAATAAAAATATATTAAATGAATGTAATTATTAAATACCAATGATGACATGTTTTATCCAGAGGAATGTACACTTAATTATTAATCTTCACTTTTAATATTAAATCAATAATAAATCTCAATAAAATCATTATTCAATTACTTTCTCAGAGTATTTATTACTTTGTGCTTCTCTACTCATGCCACCCCCTTCTCTACTTATCACAACATATTCCCTACTTATCACAACTTATTCCCTACTTATCCCAACCCATGTCCTACTTATCCCAACCCATTTTCTATTTATCCCAATTCCTTTTCTATTCATCACAACCCATTCCCTACTTATCCCAACCACTTTCCAACCTATCCCAACCCCTTTCCTACTTATCCCAACCCATTTCCTACTTATCCCAACCACTTTCCAACCTATCCCAACCCATTTCCTACTTATCCCAAGCCCTTTCCAACCTATCCCAAACCCTTTCCAACCTATCCCAACCCCTTTCCTACTTATCCCAACCCATTTTCTACTTATCCCAACCCCTTTTCTATTTATCCCAACCAATTTCCTACCAATCCCAGCCCCTTTCCTTCTTATCCCAACCCCTTTCCTACCTATCCCAGCCCCTTTCCTACTTATCCCAACCCGTTTCCTACTTATCCCAACACCTTTTCTATTTGTCCCAACCCATTTTCTACTTATCCCAACCCTTTTCCAACCTATCCCAACCCATTTCCTACTTATCCCAACCCCTTTCCTACCTATCCCAACCCCTTTCCTACTTATCCCAACTCAATTCCTACTTATCCCAACCCCTTTTCTATTTATCCCAACCTCTTTCCTACTTTTCCCATCCCATTTCCACTTATTACAACCCCTTCTCTACCTTTTCCAACCCCTTTCCTACTTAATTCAACCCCTTTCCTACTTATCCCAATCCATTTTCTATTTATCCCAACCCCTTCCCTACATATTACAGCTCCTTTCCTACTTATCCCAACCCCTTTCCTACTTATCCCAACACCTTTTCTATTTGTCCCAACCCATTTTCTACTTATCCCAACCCTTTTCCAACCTATCCCAACCCATTTCCTACTTATCCCAACCCCTTTCCTACCTATCCCAACCCCTTTCCTACTTATCCCAACTCAATTCCTACTTATCCCAACCCCTTTTCTATTTATCCCAACCTCTTTCCTACTTTTCCCATCCCATTTCCACTTATTACAACCCCTTCTCTACCTTTTCCAACCCCTTTCCTACTTAATTCAACCCCTTTCCTACTTATCCCAATCCATTTTCTATTTATCCCAACCCCTTCCCTACATATTACAGCTCCTTTCCTACTTATCCCAACCCCTTTCCTACATATCCCAACCTGTTCTCTACTTATCCCAACCCGTTCTCTACTTATCCCAACCCCTTTCCTACCTATCCCAATCTCTTTCCTACTTATCCCAAACCATTCCCTACTTATCCCAACCCCTTTTCTTTTTATCCTAACCCCTTCCCTACATATTACAGCTCCTTTCCTACTTATCCCAACCCCTTTCCTACATATCCCAACCTGTTCTCTACTTATCCCAACCCGTTCTCTACTTATCCCAACCCCTTTCCTACCTATCCCAACCCCTTTTCTATTTATCCCAACCCATTTCCTACTCATCCCAACCCCTTTTCTACTTATCCCAACCCCTTTTCTATTTATCCCAACCCATTTCCTACTTATCCCAACCCCTTTCCTACTTATCCCAGCCCCTTTCCTTCTTATCCCAACCCCTTTCCTACCTATCCCAACCCCTTTCCAACCTATCACAACCCGTTTCCTACTTATCCCAACCCCTTTCCTACCTATCCCAACCCCTTTCCTACTTATCCCAAACCATTCCCTACTTATCCCAACCCCTTTTCTTTTTATCCCAACCCCTTCCCTACATATTACAGCTCCTTTCTAACCTATCCCAACCCCTTTTCTATTTATCCCAACCCATTTCCTACTCATCCCAACCCCTTTTCTACTTATCCCAACCCCTTTTCTATTTATCCCAACCCATTTCCTACTTATCCCAACCCCTTTCCTACTTATCCCAGCCCCTTTCCTTCTTATCCCAACCCCTTTCCTACTTATCCCAACCCCTTTCCTACTTATCCCAACCCATTTCCTACTTATCCCAACCCCTTTCAAACCTATCCCAACCCCTTTCCTACTTATCCCAACCCATTTCCTACTTATCCCAACCCCTTTTAAACCTATCCCAACCCCTTTCCTACTTATTCAAACCCATTCTCTACTTAACCCAAGCCCTTTCCTACTTATCCCAACCCCTTTTCTACTTATCACAACCCATTTCCTACTTATCCTAAACCCTTTCCTTCTTATCCCAACTCCTTTCCTACTTATCCCAACCAATTTCCTACTTATCCCAACCCCTTTTCTATTTATCCCAACCCATTTCCTATTTATCCCAAACCCTTTTCTATTTATCACAACTCATTCTCTACCTATCCCAACCCCTTCTCTACTTATCCCAACCCCTTTCCTACATATCTCAACCTGTTCTCTACTTATCCCAACCCCTTCTCTACTTATCACAACTCATTCCCTACTTATCCCAACCCTTCTCTACTTATCCCAACTCATTCCCTACTTATCCCAACCAATTTCCTACCAATCCCAGCCCCTTTCCTACTTATCCCAACCCCTTTCCTACTTATCCCAACACCTTTTCTATATATCCCAACCCATTTCCTACTTATCCCAACCCTTTTCCAACCTATCCCAACCCATTTCCTACTTATCCCAACCCCTTTCCTACCTATCCCAACCCCTTTCCTACTTATCCCAACTCATTTCCTACTTATCCCAACCCCTTTTCTTTTTATCCCAACCCCTTCCCTACATATTACAGCTCCTTTCTAACCTATCCCAACCCCTTTTCTATTTATCCCAACCAATTTCCTACTCATCCCAACCCCTTTTCTACTTATCCCAACCCCTTTTCTATTTATCCCAACCCATTTCCTACTTATCCCAACCTCTTTCCTACCTATCCCAACCCCTTTCAAACCTATCCCAACCCCTTTCCTACTTATCCCAACCCATTTCCTACTTATCCCAACCCCTTTTAAACCTATCCCAACCCCTTTCCTACTTATTCAAACCCCTTCTCTACTTAACCCAAGCCCTTTCCTACTTATCCCAACCCCTTTCCTTCTTATCCCAACTCCTTTCCTACTTATCCCAACCAATTTCCTACTTATCCCAACCCCTTTCAAACCTATCCCAACCCCTTTTCTATTTATCCCAACCCATTTCCTATTTATCCCAAACCCTTTTCTATTTATCACAACTCATTCTCTACCTATCCCAACCCCTTCTCTACTTATCCCAACCCCTTTCCTACATATCTCAACCTGTTCTCTACTTATCCCAACCCTTTCTCTGCTTA
Organism: Astyanax mexicanus; assembly: GCF_023375975.1. Classification (NCBI taxonomy): domain Eukaryota; kingdom Metazoa; phylum Chordata; class Actinopteri; order Characiformes; family Acestrorhamphidae; genus Astyanax; species Astyanax mexicanus. The sequence goes on along the minus strand of NC_064428.1, from coordinate 42,153,870 downwards.
TCCCAACCCATTTCCTACTTATCCCAACCCCTTCTCTACTTATCCCAACTCATTCCCTACTTATCCCAACCCCTTTCCTACTTATCCCAACCCCTTTCCTACTTATCCCAACCCCTTTCCTACCTATCCCAACCCCTTTCCTACTTATCCCAACCCCTTTCCTACCTATCCCAACCCCTTTCCTACCTATCCCAACCCCTTTCCTACCTATCCCAACCCATTTCCTACTTATCCCAACCCATTCCCACTTATCCCAACCCCTTTCCTACTTTTCCCATCCCATTCCCACATACAACAACCGTTTCTCTACTTAACCCAAGCCCTTTACTACTTATCCAACCTCTTTCCTACTTATCCCATCCCATTCCCACTTATTACAAACCCTTCTCTATCCTACACTACCTTACCACAGGAACTGGACCACACTCTGTGGAATTTACCCACAGCCTGAGAAGCTCTGAGAGAAGAATGCAGGAAGTTGGGGAATAAATGGTATTAATGATGAGGAGAAAGTAATTGAGAGTCTGGAGATAATAATGCAGACTGTAGATTTGTAAGAAATGCAGAAGGTAAACTAGAATTTGCTCTACCAGCCGACCCTGAACAGATTCTATATTCCGTTCATAACCCAGTTTAAAGGTAAACTGTGCTGTTCTTCACATTTATTATTATTACTTATCAGGATGTTGGATAAACTCATCATCCTCAACTTTATCATTCCAGAGAACACAGTTCCACTGCTCCACAGCTCAATACTGGGTCATTAATACCCCTCTATAGCCCACGGCGGGTGGGTTACGGTGCCAACAGCTTCATATTTATTCGTCTGTTTTGGCAGAACTTCTCTACAGGTTCTAGACAAGCTATGCGTGAGCACTTCCCCATCTGTATCAGCAAGAGGTGCAACTTTTTAAAAAAAGTAGCTGAATTATGCATTCGTTACAATATGAAAACAAAGCAAGGGTACAGAACCAGAGACACATTCAACCATTCACATTCAGCAGAACTCACCTAGACTTAAGCCCCACCCACAAATATCCAGATTTTGATCTTTTAAAACAAAGCATTGCTGTTTTTGTCCACTAAAATAGAAACTTTACAAAAATGCTTTTCAATGTGAAGACTGGTGAAAACCCAGTTTTTAACATTTTCTTCTGGATAAAGAATCCTGGTTATGTTAATGACGAGAGAAATAAAATCTATTTTTTTCTTTTTTTCTGTTGCTATTTTTTGTAGCTGTTCTGCTTGCTTTGTTGTTGTTCCTTAATTATTATCTAGCTTTTCTTGCTATATTTAATCTTTTTTTCTCCCACTTTTTTTGTTAGTTTTTTTGTGTATTTATTTTTTCCCTACCCCTTCCCTTGTCTTTTGCCTGTTAATTAGCTTATATTATTACATATCTAATATAACTCTATATTAAACCTAATAAAGATTAATTGGTCCTTCAGAAAGGGGGGGGGGGGGTGATGGTGGTAGTGGCGGCCCCCACAAAAAAGAGAGAGAGATAAACAAAAAATAAAGAGTCTTCATTAAGTCCAAGCAGGAATTTCAGGTGAGGTTGTTAAGTGCACACAGGTGTGGGGCGGAGCTTATTCTAAATACATGGATATGTACAGTTGAGACCAGGAGAGGGAGCCATTGTTACACATTTAATAATGCAGATTTTTTGTTGCAGTTGAGTGTTGTGTTTAATGGTTTTGTATTTTTAGTTTGTATGGAAATGGCTTTAGGTAGTGTGGGTGTCTAACCAGCAATTACATATAATACTGTATATATAACAAATGCAAATCAAGATTTAGAAGTATTACTGTCATAAGCACAGTATATGGAATTTCCAGTTATAATAAGTTCTACTTACAGATTTCCAGTGGCAATTCCGAAGAGGGCCCAAGATAAAGATTAAACCAAATACAACACAATCCACTAGAGTACACTCGCCCACATTTACATACAGCTTAATCTTTATAACCTCACGCCACTCTCAGCAGATCTGAACACACCAGGATCCACCACGGCCATGTTCAGAGACTATAAGACACTGTTATCTAACTTCTTTACTTTCTGACCCGACCTTGCAGAAGAAAAAAAATATTTTGGAAAAAACCCACCAAGGGAGATACTGACACACTGTATACATAATAAGAATGTCCATATATATAAAAAATAAGAGAGCACTTAAAAATGATGAGTTTCTTTGATTTTACCAAATTAAAAACCTCTGGAATAAAATCAAGAGGAAGATGGATGATCACAAACCATCAAACCACCAAACTGAACTGCTTGAATTTTTACACCAGGAGTAAAGCAGCATAAAGTTATCCAAAAGCAGTGTGTAAGACTGGTGGAGGAGAACATGATGCCAAGATGTGTGAAAACAAAAAAATGGACAGACAGACAGACAGACAGATCTATCTTGTATTTTAAGGGACTATGTAAATATATGTGGTGTTAAAATTAGACTGATTTAATCTGATGATTGAGTGGTGATAGATGGTGATTAATTTGTTAGAGGTAGAGGTAAAGGTAGAGGTAAAGATAGAGGTACAGGTAAAGGTAGATGTAAAGATAGAGGTACAGGTAGAGGTAAAGGTACAGGTAAAGGTAGAGGTACAGGTAGAGGTAAAGGTACAGGTAAAGGTAGAGGTACAGGTAGAGGTAAAGGTACAGGTAAAGGTAGAGGTACAGGTAAAGGTACAGGTAAAGGTAGAGGTACAGGTAGAGGTAAAAGTACAGGTAAAGGTACAGGTAAAGGTAGAGGTACAGGTAGAGGTAAAAGTACAGGTAAAAGCACAGGTAAAGGTAGAGGTAAAAGTACAGGTAAAGGTAGAGGTAAAGGTAGAGGTAAAAGTACAGGTAAAGGTAGAGGTAAAGGTACAGGTAAAGGTACAGGTAAAGGTAGAGGTAAAAGTACAGGTAAAGGTACAGGTAAAGGTAGAGGTAAAAGTACAGGTAGGTAAAGGTAGAGGTAAAGGTACAGGTAAAGGTACAGGTAAAGGTAGAGGTAAAGGTACAGGTAAAGGTACAGGTAGAGGTAAAGGTAGAGGTAAAGGTACAGGTAAAGGTAGAGGTAAAGGTACAGGTAAAGGTAGAGGTAAAGGTACAGGTAAAGGTAGAGGTAAAGGTACAGGTAAAGGTAGAGGTAAAGGTAAAGGTAGAGGTAAAGGTACAGGTAAAGGTAAAGGTACAGGTAAAGGTACAGGTAAAGGTAGAGGTAAAGGTAGAGGTAAAGGTACAGGTAAAGGTAGAGGTACAGGTACAGGTAAAGGTAGAGGTACAGATAAAGGTACAGGTAAAGGTAGAGGTAGAGGTACAGGTAAAGGTAGAGGGTATTTTCCTGCTGGTTTAATTGTATTCTGGTGGCATGAGAGTGAGAGTGAGTCAGTGCAGAACCAGCTGTTTGGGCGGGGCTAATTTAACCCTGATGAGCAGCATTTCTCCACCAGTCAGAAGCTCATAAAGAACCGGTTCAGTCTGCTGTATAACTCACTGCACTCAGTGTTTACATACAACCTGACATTCCATAACTTTATAACAAGCTGAACAGAAAATAAATAAACAAAATAAATCTTCAGAAATTAAAGGTAAATATAACTAGTTTTTAAATAAACTAAATAAAACTTCAGAAATATAAATAATGTTTAAATAAACTAAATGAAACTTCAGAAAACATAAGTAAATATTACTAGTTTTTAAAAAACTAAATGCAACTTTATAAAATATAATTAAATATAACTAGTTCTTAAATAAACTAAATGGAACTAAATATAAGTAAATATATATATAGATATTTAGACTCCTATTTTATAAAAACCTTATTGATTCTCTGCACTGATATTTTAGTGAACCGTTGCACAGTGGTGAGACGCTGGTGGAATGGCAGTAATGTGGCAGTAAGGAAAGTGTAAATGCTCAGGGGGAAACTGTTCAGGTTCTGGTTTGGTCAGAAAAGGAAAAGGACCCCACTGATTATAAGTGGCTGCTTTCCTTCAGTTGAGCCACAGTGAATTTTAAATATTGTGGTCTCTAGCTTACACTTTGTTCATGTTGCACAGTGATGCTCATTGCTATCTTAAACACAACAAACAGACACTCCTGCTTCGTTTAAATAGCAACAGTGCTTCTGAATATACAGTTGCAGGAAAAAGTATGTGAACTCTTTGGGATTATACTTGTATTTCTGCATAAATTAGTGATTAAATGTGTTCTGCTCTTCATCTACATCACAACAATAGACAAACACAGTCTGATTAAACTAAAACCACACACATAATTATATATATTTGCATGATTTTATTGAACACAACATGTTAATATTTACAGTGAGAGTAAATAAAAGTATGTGAATCTTTGTATTTAATAACTGGTTGATCCTCCTTTAGCAGCAAAAACCTCAACCAATGGTTTCCTGTAGCTGCAGATCAGACCTGCAGAACGGTCAGGAGGAATTCTGGATCATTCCTCTTCACTAAACTGTTTCAGTTCAGCTATAATATTATGGGATATCTGGTGTGAATCTCTCTCTTGAGGTCATGATGCTGCAGCATCTCAGTTGGGTTCAGGAGGTCAGGACTCTCCAGAAGGAGGATTTATTTATTTTCTTCTGTTGAAGTCGTTCAGTTGTTGATTTATTTCTATGTTTTGGGTCGTTGTCCTGTTGCATCATCCATCCTCTGTTGAGCTTCAGTTGGAGGACAGATGGTCCCATCAACTTCATTTTTGTTTAATGTTTTTCTTATTGTAGATTTATCAACAAAAATGTTATCATGTGGCAAAGATTTCTGTATTCAGTCTCCAGCTGACACTCTAGGATTCTTCCTCACCTCATTGATCATTCTGCATGTGCTGTGCTCTTACAGTCATCTTTACAGGACTTTACCACATGTAGGGAGATTAGCAGCAACAGTGCTGAACTTTCTCCATTTGTAGAGCGTCTGTCTTACCGTGGACACATGAACATCAAGACTTTTAGAGATACTTTTGTAACCCTTTCCAGCTTCATGCAAGTCAACAATTGTTGATCGTAGGTCTTCTGAGAGCTTGATCTTTATTGTGTGAGGCGTGATTCACATCAAACAATGCTTCTTAAGAACAGCAAACTCAAAACTGCTGTGTTTTTTATAGGACAGGACAGCTTTAACCAACTCATCCAATCACATCTCATCACATCCTGAAATCAATTAGCTCTTAGACAAGTCATTAGTCTAGAGGTTCACTTACTTTTTCCCCCTCACTGTGAATATTAACATATTGTGTTCAATAAAATCATGCAAACATATGTGTGTGGTTTTAGTTTAATCAGACTGTGTTTGTCTATTGTTGTGATGTAGATGAAGATCAGAACACATTTAATCACCAATTTATGCAGAAATACAAAACTAATCCCAAAGAGTTCACATACTTTTTTTTGCAACTGTATCTATGTTTGTTCAGGTAAATTTCTGTTGTATTGCTTTTTTAGTAACGGAAAACACAAATAACATTTCTGTTCCCGTAAATGAGCTGCTGGAGCTCCTTCACAGCGTCAACCAGCAGCTCAGTTTCCTCTGCTGAGAAGAGTTTGTTGAACACGTCCAGGTAGCTGCACCGTTAAAATAGCAATCCACCAAAGACAGAGCTCACCTGATCTACTCTTAAAGAGAATGATGAGGAAGAGACACTCTGATTGGTTTATGTCACATTACGTCCAAATCTAACCACACCCATGATTAATTTAGAGAATAAGTACTTGCTTTTGCGAGTTTTGAGCCGCACAACTTTTTTTTTAAGTCATTACAATAGCAAAGACACACCGACGCGCCCTAAATCAAGCTGAAAATAAGGCCCTGCAGGTTTGATTCTGGGTTTACAAAATGTCTAAACTTTAAAACTGTTGGAAGTTACAACACAATTAACTTTGACAGTCCCTTCAGTCAGAGCATCATCTCTAAACAGCTGCAGGGCTGAAGATAAAACAGCAGGAATGGGTCGGGTTTTCTGCTATTGTTTTACAACCTGTTCTGAAACATGTCAGATGAAACTGAAAGAGTGCAGACTAAAGTTCTCAGGTAAAAAACCTGCACTGTTGCTTTTGAGAGACAGTTCCTCGAGATCAGTTTTAATTGGGTGAAATAAAAAACCCTACAGAACTTGTTCTGGTTGGTTGCAAGCGGAGAAAAGTTTAACAGTTGTGGTTTTTGGTCGTCATTCAATTCTTTCACAAAGATCTGTAATACTGATTCGTCTGACCACAATACACTGTGTTTCCACTGTGTGATGGATGATGATCCCAAATTCCTTAGAGAATAGTCTAGAAGAAAAGTGGGCGGAGCTTCTGATCATGGTGAACATAAGGCTTGTGTACAGTAGATTTGTTAGTAGTATTAGTGAATATAGTAACAGGGTTGTGGCTGCAGATACATGATATTCTGTGTTGTTCTTGTTTTGTTTATAATGTAATTAAACAGATTGTGCTGACAGATGTCGTACAGCATGTATAACATGTCAGTCAGGTTATAGGTGGCAGAAATCACTGCTGGTTGGCAGAATTAAGCAGCTGATTTAACTCAGGCCGGAGTGACGTATGAGGGATAATCTGTGGATTATGTTCGGTATTTCACAGGTTGTTCGGTGCATCTGGAAGCATCAGAGAAGAGGGTGTGACCCGGTGTAACCTGAAGCCCTGTGAGAACATGTGAGAGCTCCTGACTGAGGAGATTAGCACGATAGAAATGCAGAAGAACATTTCATATCTAAAGTTGAATGGGTGTTCCCACCTGTTGGATCAAGTTCTTAAAGCCTCTCATGTTTCAGGTTGAGAAACAAGGTTTGAGTTATTTTGACACCTTTCGCAAAAACATTACATTAAAACCTGTTTACTTATACCCACCCCTCACCACAACCAGAATTTGGGAAACAATTCATATTTACTATATTTTTGCAATTAAAAAATTCTGATGTGCTTAAAAAAATCTTTTTTTTTTTCAGAAATTCAGAATTAATGCAATTTTATAACAATGGTGTAAAGAGCAATACCACTAAACTCTCAGAACCCTGAACCAAGTCCAGCTGATTTTTAGTGTTTAGATCAGAGTCATACATTCATTATATTGTGATTTTTACGAGATTCTAAGCAATTCAGATACGAATCATAATAATGTTGTACTGTAATGTAGAGCAACACTGTAGCACTGGGCACATACATCCTATAAAGAACATGTGGCTCCCAGTAGTTTTTAGAATACAGTTTTAAAATTTGTTTTTAGTGTGTAAGGCTCAGGTCTGATAGATAAATCTTTATTGTAAATTTACTGTACATCCTGTACATTTGCACTTCTGGATTCTTTTACATTCTACTAAATACAATACATTACCTGCACAGGTTTATATTTTTTCTGTATAGTTGTATACGCTGATAACTGCTCATTTTGTATTACTGCACTAATGATAGTATACATATATATATATATATATATATATATATATATATATATATATATATATATATATATATATGTATACTATAGTCAGATTACCTTTATACTTTGTATAGTTTTTGTATTTATATATCCTTGTATATATCTTATAATAGTTTTAAATTTCTTACTTACTATATCATCCCTGTTACTATCTATCTATCTATCTATCTATCTATCTATCTATCTATCTATCTATCTATCTATGTGTACATCTGCGCTGCATGTCCTGTTGAAAACACTGTTCTGTGTTAAATCAGCTTCACACTGTACAGACATACAGATATACGCACTGAAATCTTCTCACTATATTTACTTTCTCACTCCCACACCAGACAGCTCTGACCAATCAGAGGAGTCAACGTGCTTGCAAAGTTTATTGGTTTATTGGTGCACATTTTTCTGCGTTTAGGTTTTTATTCCTGTGTGAAAACAAACCAAACAGGGGGAGAAACTGAAGCTACAAATAAACAAATTCATCACCTGATCCACATCATAGAAACTTTCACAACTACAGGTGTGAAAACTCCCTACAATTTCTGTAACTAATTCTGTTTAATATTTGTATTTGTGCAGCACTTTCATCAACTAATGTAGTAAAATGTAGTAAAATGTAGTAAAATGTGCTGCAGGGCGAAGAACAGCTGGAACATCGGACTGAACGGTGCTGTTAAACGAGTGCTGAAAAGAAAGCCCTGAGGGTAAGCAGGTCCTGCAGGCCCCGCCCACTGATACTGTTCAAGTGCAGCAGCATCACATCCACTACCTGCTACCTGCCTCATACACACCTGTACCATCACACAGGTAAGCACTGCACCTGCACTTATTCTATATAATAATGGGGTGTTACTACGGTGTTGCTAGGAGGTTGCCATGATATACTGGATGTTTACTGAGTGGTTCCACATGTCTTTCAAATGGTCACCTAGACATTTTTGGAAATAAATGGGAGGAATGAGGGATGAAAAATGACAAATAAATGAGTGCAGGTCAAAAAGTCCTAGCAGTATTCCCAGATAACAGTGTTTGGTTAACAGAACAATAGAATAGCTTTCTGAATGTTACAGTTACCTTTTTTTAGAACGTTCAATCTGTCAATTCTTTGGATGTTTTTGTGTGTTTTTTATTTGACGATTTTAAACATTGTGTTAACATCTTTACAGCATCTCTCGTATCATTGTTTTAATTGTTAGTTTTGGGAATGTTACTTTTAACATTTCTTTGATGATAGTAGCTGGGAACGTTGTGTGAGATTAATTCTAATACAAACCAGTATCATGTCATTATTTCTGTAACGTTACGGGCTAACCTTTTCAAAACATTGCTAAACTTTCTTACAGCATTCTCTGTTAACTGGGTCTTAAATTTTGTGTATTGGGTGAACAGAAGTACAGTTAATGAACCTGTGATTTTCCACTGTATTTAATCTTAAGGAGAACATTACACTGTAAATATCTACCAGAAAAACAGAAGAAGAAAAAGAATATGCTTTACGATATTCTTACACAACAATAATAATAATAATAATAATAATAACAGATTTATCCAAGATTGTAGATTTTAAATAGAGTAGATTTTAATCACAAGCATGGATACAGTGATGGTTTCAAACACAATAAGAGACATTACACATATATAACAGAGAAAAACTAGAATTTAGTCGCTGATCTTTTTATATATACCCTCCCATCACACCTGAAGCAATTTATATGGTAGAGTTGGTTGCATTTGATAATTACAGGGCGAGTCTGATCCATAATTAGAACTCAGATGATGTGAAATATGGGAACTATGTAACATCTCACACCTAACAAACGCTTAATGTTCAACCCATAGTGTTTTATAACCTGTATACCTATACACATAAATTAAACAGTTTTCAGGAGAGAAATCTGTGTAGATTAAAATCCGGCACTCGTTTGACTTTACAAGCAAATGTTTTTTTTTAAGAATTAAAGTTTTGTTTACTTCAGCGCCACCCAGCGGCGAGACCTGTGGAATTACAAGGGTCCCCTATTTTCGTCCACCTTACATTCAGCTTAAAATACCTGATGTTAACTGTAATATATATATATATATATATACTTAAGCTTTTATTTTAATAATAACAACTTCTAACCTGATATTAGTGGCTGATAATGTGTATAATAATGAGTATTTTCGAATCGCTGGGCTTATTTATTTATTTTATTTATTTATTTGTGAGAACACGTCTTTGCCAGCGCCCCCCAGTGGTGTATAATGACATGGCACTGCATTGTTGCTAGGTTACCTGTATGTGGCTAAGTAATACGTGAAGAGCTTCGGTTACAGTGCATTACCAGCTGATAATGGCACTCATAGAACGACTCTCAGCCAATCACATTGCAGGGTCGGAACTAACTGTGGTATAATTTTACAATAAGGGTACATCATTAATACTTACAGCAGTAATAAACACGATCAAAAGGCTAAGTCATGTCTCAACTAGCTTCTAATTGTCACTAATTAAGACATTATTAAACATCGCTACATTTTACAGTACAGTACTTCCTCTGCGGGGGCTAGACAAGCTGTCTGTGTGCAACTTAAAGTAGTTGAGTGCAGCAATTATTGAAAGGGGCACCAGAAATATTTTAACAAAATTTGTTTGCATGATTTTCACAAACTTCCAGTGGAGAACATCATGTTCTACTAGTGGAATCAGACTAAAGGTCTAAGATCTAAGTTTTGGATCTCGTTTATGTTCTGCAGATGTTTAGGTTCTGTTGATCTTCTTGTGTTGAATCTCCTCCAACGTTTCCTTCAGGATCAGTGAACGATGAGCTGGTGAACGAACCCAAACCACAATGAGAGAAAACACCATGATCTACAGAGCGCTCATCCTGTCTTTTCTCTGGACAGGTGAGATTATCTCAACACTTTTACCAGAATCAGATCTTCTGGGGCCTTTTGGGGGTTCAAAACTTACCGGTGCATCAAATTAGACGTGGCTTGATGTCTTTTTTTAGGTAGGAATATGGTTTAAACAGACCCTGAATCTGTAGATCCGGTGCTTTAGATTACATCTTAGTGCAACATCGTACAAAACTCAAATCTGGAGTTACAAGGTTATGACAAATGATTGAGATTTCCATTTCTGCCTCTCTAAAGACGCTGCATTTAAAGTCATTCTACAGTTCTACAATGAAATAAGCTACTAATTTCCCAAATGGCCATTGGCCAATATAACACATAAAACAAAGACAAAAACACACAAATCCACCAATTACAGATAAGGCAGATAATGAACACATAAATACACCAGTTAGATACTTTAAACACCATTATCTCAACTATACTGACAGAAACATCGAGAAACAATGAATTTGACGCACTGGTGAATTTTCAGAACCTCATTAGACTAGGTTTCTCCCACATGTGAAACACCAGCTAATGATGATGTCATTGTTTTGATTAGGATGCTGCACAGCTCTGATCACTGTACAGGTAAGATCACCTGGAGACCACCAGCACTGTATCATTAAAAATACGTTTTGTTTAAATTACTTTTTATTTTGGTTGAAAGTAAACGATGAAAAGATACGTCTTTACACAAACCAGGGTTCATACACTTTTTAACCAATACATTCCAATGATTATTTCATCACTTGTCCATGCCTTCAAATTTTCATGACCATACGATAAAAAAAAGTGCAGACATGGACAGTAAAACCAAAAATCTACTAAAACTATGATCAAAATTGTTTATTATAATCCAGCTGATGTATTTGTATCTCAAAACTGATTTTCTCCATCGATAAACAGCAACATAAAGAATTGTAGACCAAATTTCCACAACTTTTCAAAACTTTCTGGGTATTTTTATTTTCCAAAACTTATCCAGGCATGGAAATGGCTATTTTCAAATTCCATGACTTTTCCAGGTTTTTGCATGACTGTACGAACCCTGACAAGCGTATTTTCAATCTGTTTAAGACATTTTTTTTTACCTGTCATTTTCATCCAAAATGGAAAATTGTTTCAATGTCCTTTTTCTTATGTTATTTTTTTTTTACGATATAGCATTATATATATAATGGAGAAAATAACTGAGTTAAAGTAAGGTAAAGTTTACCAGTAACACGTTTTTCTGCTGATTTTCTTTTAGTGCAATTCAACTCAACTCAACGGTAAGAGTGATTCATCATTCTATCACACTGATAATGTTCTTTTAACTTGTACACAGTGTGTTCAGTAATGCTTTATAATGCCATTCTTAATATTTTACTTAATGTCACTCTGCTACACATTATTAACCCTCATTCCAAAAACCCCAACAACAGGATCACCATGCAGCCTGAACATAGAGTAAGTTATTAATCTTCTCATGTTACTGTTTTTTGGACTGTTGTAAACTTCAGGTTTTTGTGTCACATTGACTCAATGCAAACTTATATAAAATGTTTAAACCCAACTACTGAAGGAAGATGGGCCGTTGAAAAGAAAATTTAGTCTAGGGTTAGGCTTGTTCTCTGTCTGGGTAAAAAACAACCATGTCAGCCATATATAAACTGTAAATGGACATAAATATATGTGCAATATCCTTGACATATTAGACACATATAATTGAATAACTTTTCTCTTCTTCAAACAGAACCAACATCATCAATTCCACCACCAATTCCACCACCATAGATGCTATCCCCATCAATTCCACCACTAATTCCACCACCATAGATGCTATCCCCATCAATTCCACCACCAATTCCACCACCATAGATGCTATCCCCATCAATTCCACCACTAATTCCACTCAGGTTTCTTGCAGTAGTGGCAATGTAACATCTGATGGACTATGGGTAAGACATCAAGCACTGCTTTTTCCCCAGTGTTTCTTTTTCACACATATCAATTTAAAAAAATCAACCTTCCAGAAAGAAGTACTGTTATTAGTTATAAAAAAAAATAAAAACAACATTCAACATCTTTTGTTTTATAAGTCATTGCATATAATAGCTTATATATATAAACACTGCAGTGGTATGTAGATGTTTTTATAGTATATGTTATTAAGAAAGTATTCTGTATTGTACTTATATTTTGTATATGTTTTATGTTATGTATAAGACCTATGTGACATAAAAATAAACCTTAGACAAATTATAGATTTTCCAAAGGCTGAGACTCTTGGTGAAACAGAAAATGTTAAAAAGTTAACAGATGTGACGGTGTTAAAAACAAATGTAAAACAATGCACCACAAATGTAAATGATCTTCGGCTGATTCTTTACTAGTCCTGGAGAGAACTCAGCTGGTAATTATTCACAAGGGCCCACATTACATTTGCATTAGCCAAGACATACTTTATTTATAATTTAAACATTATATCAGAAACTCTATTAAATACAAAAACAACAAGAAAAAGACTCATAATGACCACCTTACACCAAACAATCAAGAGGACAGGAGTGCTGCAACTCAAGCAAGGCTCATCTGCTTTAATTCCAGCATGGAAGTGTTGTCTGTGATGGTGAAAACACCTGAAAGTTGTTTGGTGTAACAACAACGTAATAACAAAAATAATCAAATTAATTTAATTCTGTTTCAGGGTGTAAATTCGTCTGCAGGTCTGGCTTTCATGACTGAAGCTTTGGGCTCTCTGAGTTCAGAAAATCTGAAGAATGTGGAGTTCATTCAGACATGGGTGTGCGCTTGGCTCCTCCCACTCCTGCCAATCATTGATGACAACTTCATGTCAGAAATGAACAAGAAGAATTTCAGCTGTGAGAGTTACCAGGAAATGTAAGTGCTAAAACACACAGACTCATGTTTTGCTATCTTTTAAAGGGTTGGGGTTTGAACCATGGGTTAATTTGGGTTCCAGTACTGAACTAATCAGACCTAATATTGTTTCTATGTTTTTAAAGTTCTATGTATTGTGTGCACATTTCTAATCTTCCCCTGACACCTGTAAAAATATTAGTTGAAATATTAATTATTTTTTTTAGTTGGAAGTCCCTCCTCCTAATTTAACAATCTAAAAATTGAATCTCCCCAAACCCCAACCAATGAACCAGATCGGGCCCAAAATATCCAGCCCGAACCGCCCCGCCCCACCCCGCCCCACCCCGCCCCGCTCCGCCCCATACACTGTCATTATGAGTCGGAGCTTTATAAATTTGGAGGCTGTTTGAATGAGTGAAATCTGTTCAGAATGATGTTAATTAACATTGCAACACTGAAAAAGCATAGACCTATTATTTAATAAAAAAAACGATTATTAAGATCGGATCTCCGATTAAAGATTGAAACACCAACAATGCGAACGTTGATCCAAAGGCCTAAACATCGGTAAATTATGTATAAATGAATGAATTTTCTCTAATCTAATATGATTTAAAATGGTTGAATAATATCAATTAATTTCTAAACAAACAATTTTTTTATATTAAGCTTATAGTCTGTGTGCAAAAACACAAAAATCAGTAATAAGGCTACACACTGCAATGCACTGTATGCTACTATCTAAATAGACAACCCTAGCAGTGATTCACTGTACATTATAGTATGACACATGAAAAGGTGTGATGTATGAGAAAAGTACAGTTTGACTTTTGTATTTCTTTTCTGCAGTGTCAAATTTCTAACCCAGCAGACCAATATAACGGACATGGAGCAGCAAATATCAATCTACACACATTTCATTTTCCCTTTCCTCAACCGAAGCTCAGGTGACATGAAATAATGAACACGCAACAATTAAAAACTTTAGAAGCAATTATATTTTACGTGCAATGAAAAACACACTGACATGAGCTGAAGGCTTTTATTGTAAATATGAATATTTTTGCTTAAATTCTCAGGGTGTGTCTCTGGAAACAAATCTTTTAAAAACTGGCTGAGAGACAATTTGGGCAGTTTCTCAGGTTTTGCATCTTGGGAGGACATCATAACTCTTAATGGAAATGTCTCAGTGGTAAGTGATTTTTTTATTTATTTAACAGAAATAAAAAATGGCAATATAAAATTAAATGACAAATTATTTTCCTACATCCTACATACATAAATCTCTGGGGTAACACCATTGTTTCCTGTTCTAACGTTCAAGACTCGTAGAGCTATTGTCCATCAATTTAGATTTCTGTTTTAGGTCCAATCACAGCAGGGAAACTGCAGGAATACGACTCATATTCACAGCCAATTCCTTTTTTATTTCTCTTAGGTGGCAGTCATCGACTCCCTTTCTCCAGAACAGAAAGCACAACTGATACTGGACCCATCTGGTGGGGCTCTAGAGAATGAGACATTGGTGAAGGAAGTGATGATCGGAATGCTGTCATCTTCGGCAGAGGAGCAGCTGAATGTGTTCTTTGAGATGTTTGTCAACATCACCGAAGAGGTAAGCTGTTCTTCTGTAAAAAGTACATGTGGCATCACCCAACAAAGCAAACTTTGTGGAAATTGCAGTGGAGCAATACAATTTCTACAGTAGATTTAAACCTGTTATTTTCTTCTTTTCTAGAAACAAATCGACTTCATTGAAAACGAAGCTGTGAGAGACACGATCCTGAACCTGACTTTGACTGCTCTGGCTCCCGAATTTGACGTCTTCCAGCCAAGTCAGTTTAAGTTGTGGTTCCAAGAGTATCTCGTAGTTCTTCTGGCCAGTTTCCAACCCAGCTGGCTTGACCTGATCCCCAGAAACCTCAGCTGTGATTCCTATAAGGCAATGTGAGTGACTGATTCTGTTTAGTTAACTTGGATAACTTATGGAACATGTACTGGCTCATAGAATTGGGAATAAAAATGGGGTAACAGAATGTTTTCTGTTTTACACAGTTTGAGGGGCATGGACATGAGTCTGGCAGTTCTTCCACTTGACCTGGAAGAGGGACTCAGATTGAGCAGAGAATTACTGAGCCTAATTTTGCCACAAGGTATGCAAGGGACACAAATTACAAAAACACACAATGGTGGATTTAGCTTGCCCATTACCATAGAATAAACGCAAAATTTTCCCTTCGTCTTCTCTAGATTGCACGGCTCCCTTCCCCGTAGGAGTGGTAAGTAGTCCTCTGTAAGGAACTGCATTGTTTTATGAATGTACATGAAAACTATTACCACTGGCTAACATGCTTTCTCATCACTTGTTTTCCTTTAGTGCAAGGAGACAGTTGTAGATGGTAAGAGATAAAGCATGTGCTTTCTTAATAATTCTAAACTTCCAGATCACGTGTTGCAAGCATACATTTGAGTAGGCTGATGATCATTTTTATGATGAATTTTCTTTCTTTTCGCAGATAATTTTTGTCAAGAAGTAGGCGGGTAAGTCTTTGTGCTTATAACGAATTAAAATTGTAGAACTCTGAGAAGTATTACAGGTGATATAATAGAATTTTATCCTCCACAGTCTTCCACCACAGACTCAAGCCTCTTTTGGAAATATCTCTGAAAAACTCTGCAACATCAGCATCTCTCAATACATCTGTTCATCAGTAAGGCCTCTAAGAACCCGTTGCAAAATTCCTCTTGGCAATCCTCTCCTTATGCAGCATGTTGTCATTTACGTAACCATTTAAAATGGACTTTTTTGAACCGGTAATTATGTTTGTTTGTTTTTTTTAGGATGAAGCTCTGTCCTCCAGTGACCTTGTCACAGTGCTGACATGTCAGCTCGCCAGCAAATTGGACTACAACACGACAGTTTGGAAGCTTTTCTTCCAAAAGTTTGAAGCATCTCTGGATGAAGCCCTAGACACTTTCTCCGAAATGGTAGGTAACACTTAGTGGCAGCTTAACAAAACTGTAACATTGGTTTGGAATTGTATATTCCAACGTCCACTTTCTCTTACAGACTCTGAACATCAGTCTGTCTCAACCGTATGTTCTTGATGCCGTCGGTGAGGTAAAACTCAACAACTTCAGTGAGGCACAGCTTACGGATGCTGCCTTCATCAACAAGTGGTTCCAGATTAGGCTCAGACCATTTTTGTCAACAGTGTCCACAAACTTCCTCTCCTGTCTCAGTTCTAAGAACTTCAGCTGTCGGTCCTACCAAGTTGTGTAAGTATGGAGAGCAGAATTTTAGGACAGCACAGCAGGGATTTATGTAATGCAGTTTGTTAAGAAAAAGCGTAGAATCCACAGTAAGGTCTGATCTCTTCTTATCCAACTTAGGGTGAAGGCATTTAGCGGGCAAGATCAACTCATGAAAGAGCATCAGAAATGGGCCGTCTTTAATTATTTCATCTATCCCTTCCTCTCAAGAGATGACCTTTCAGGTACAAAGAGACATTTTGCCCTCCTTGACAACTAAATGCAATAAAACAAGATCTCTTTACAAAGTTCTATTTTCAATCCCTTTGCTTTTTGCTTTCACTGTAGATCCTGGGTGTGTTTCCAGTGCTTCTGACAGCAAAGACTGGTTACAAAAGAACTTTGGAGAGTTCCTCAACTATGCCACTTTGACAGAGCTCACAGATCTATATGCAAATTTGTCCACCGTAAGTGACATCAAACTTGCACCAGTTGTGCGTTTTTTGGGGGTATGATGTCGACTATCAGGCACGGGTAGTAACGGCTGGTCATTCTGGCGTTTTACAGTTCGAATCTTTGGATCTGCTGACCCCTAGCCAAGCAGCTGAACTCACTCTGACTTCTGGAGCACTGAACAGCACAAGACAAATCGACCAAGTGTTCAACCGACTAGACAATGGCGATGCTTTTGGGAACCTGGATGAGTTTCTCACAGCCCTCACTGATCGTAAGGTAAGTGACAGGCTCAAACTGTATAAAATCCCTACACAACTACACTTGCAGTGGGGTGGTATCTGTGATTTGAGGAAAGACACTGGCTTGAGATTCAATTCCCGCCTCTTGCGTGGTTTCTCTGCAGGTCGACCAAATAATTCCTGCTGTGAGAGATGTGATGATGAATCGAACCTTCCAGATCATCAGCAAAGAATTGCCAGAGTTTGAGACCTCTGACTGGATAGACTGGTTTGATGTCAAGCTAGTCCCTATCCTTCCCAGTTTCACTGCTGAGATGCTAGCGGTGGCCATCAACCACACCAACTGCACCAACTACCGAGTAATGTAAGTTTATGGTTGCAAAACTGCAATTCTCCGTTGCTGTCCAACTTACTGCCCTTGCAGCCTAGAAATCAACTGTTGCCATTGGCAAATGCCAAGTCAATTTCTTATCAGATATAATGTTCTCTTCTTGCAGTGTTTCAGGAATGAGCCATGTCTTCTTTGAAATGACTGCCAGCAGGAGGGAGGAAATAACAGAGGTTTTAGTCAGTTTCCTGAAGGATTCTGCTGCAGAGGTCAACACACCAGGTACATGCCCCTTCGTACACAGCTGCTTCCAGGCATGTGTTTGCAGCATGTTTTGCAGTCATTGTTTCTCAGATACAGCGGCCTCATAATATGACGGGACCTGTACCGTTTTCTTTTTCTGCTGTTCTGTGTTCAATCAGTTTGCAGCAAGGATATCCACGGTGATGCAGAATGGCTGAAAACCAACTTGGGTCAGTTCTGGAAAATGGCAAACTACTCCGACCTCAAAGACCTGAACATCTCTGGGGTAACACTATCGTTTCCTGTTCTAACGTTCAAGACTCGTAGAGCTATTGTCCATCAATTTAGATTTCTGTTTTAGGTCCAATCACAGCAGGGGAACTGCAGGAATACGACTCATATTCACAGCCAATTCCTTTTTTATTTCTCTTAGGTGGCAGTCATCGACTCTCTTTCTCCAGAACAGAAAGCACAACTGATACTGGACCCATCTGGTGGGGCTCTAGAGAATGAGACATTGGTGAAGGAAGTGATGATCGGAATGCTGTCATCTTCGGCAGAGGAGCAGCTGAATGTGTTCTTTGAGATGTTTGTCAACATCACCGAAGAGGTAAGCTGTTCTTCTGTAAAAAGTACATGTGGCATCACCCAACAAAGCAAACTTTGTGGAAATTACAGTGGAGCAATACAATTTCTACAGTAGATTTAAACCTGTTATTTTCTTCTTTTCTAGAAACAAATCGACTTCATTGAAAACGAAGCTGTGAGAGACACGATCTTGAACCTGACTTTGACTGCTCTGGCTCCCGAATTTGACGTCTTCCAGCCAAGTCAGTTTAAGTTGTGGTTCCAAGAGTATCTCATAGTTCTTCTGGCCAGTTTCCAACCCAGCTGGCTTGACCTGATCCCCAGAAACCTCAGCTGTGATTCCTATAAGGCAATGTGAGTGACTGATTCTGTTTAGTTAACTTGGATTACTTATGGAACATGTACTGGCTCATAAAATTGGGAATAAAAATGGGGTAACAGAATGTTTTCTGTTTTACACAGTTTGAGGGGCATGGACATGAGTCTGGCAGTTCTTCCACTTGACCTGGAAGAGGGACTCAGATTGAGCAGAGAATTACTGAGCCTAACTTTGCCACAAGGTATGCAAGGGACACAAATTCCAAAAACACACAATGGTGGATTTAGCTTGCCCATTACCGTAGAATAAACGCAAAATTTTCCCTTCGTCTTCTCTAGATTGCACGGCTCCCTTCCCCGTAGGAGTGGTAAGTAGTCCTCTGTAAGGAACTGCATTGTTTTATGAATGTACATGAAAACTATTACCACTGGCTAACATGCTTTCTCATCACTTGTTTTCCTTTAGTGCAAGGAGACAGTTGTAGACGGTAAGAGATAAAGCATGTGCTTTCTTAATAATTCTAAACTTCCAGATCACGTGTTGCAAGCATACATTTGAGTAGGCTGATGATCATTTTTATGATGAATTTTCTTTCTTTTCGCAGATAATTTTTGTCAAGAAGTAGGCGGGTAAGTCTTTGTGCTTATAACGAATTAAAATTGTAGAACTCTGAGAAGTATTACAGGTGATATAATAGAATTTTATCCTCCACAGTCTTCCACCACAGACTCAAGCCTCTTTTGGAAATGTCTCTGAAAAACTCTGCAACATCAGCATCTCTCAATACATCTGTTCATCAGTAAGGCCTCTAAGAACCCGTTGCAAAATTCCTCTTGGCAATCCTCTCCTTATGCAGCATGTTGTCATTTACGTAACCATTTAAAATGGACTTTTTTGAACCGGTTTATTTATTTATTTATGTTTGTTTGTTTTTTTTAGGATGAAGCTCTGTCCTCCAGTGACCTTGTCACAGTGCTGACATGTCAGCTCGCCAGCAAATTGGACTACAACACGACAGTTTGGAAGCTTTTCTTCCAAAAGTTTGAAGCATCTCTGGATGAAGCCCTAGACACTTTCTCCGAAATGGTAGGTAACACTTAGTGGCAGCTTAACAAAACTGTAACATTGGTTTGGAATTGTATATTCCAACGTCCACTTTCTCTTACAGACTCTGAACATCAGTCTGTCTCAACCGTATGTTCTTGATGCCGTCGGTGAGGTAAAACTCAACAACTTCAGTGAGGCACAGCTTACGGATGCTGCCTTCATCAACAAGTGGTTCCAGATTAGGCTCAGACCATTTTTGTCAACAGTGTCCACAAACTTCCTCTCCTGTCTCAGTTCTAAGAACTTCAGCTGTCGGTCCTACCAAGTTGTGTAAGTATGGAGAGCAGAACTTTAGGACAGCACAGCAGGGATTTATGTAATGCAGTTTGTTAAGAAAAAGCATAGAATCCACACTAAGATCTGATCTCTTCTTATCCAACTTAGGGTGAAGGCATTTAGCGGGCAAGATCAACTCATGAAAGAGCATCAGAAATGGGCCGTCTTTAATTATTTCATCTATCCCTTCCTCTCAAGAGATGACCTTTCAGGTACAAAGAGACATTTTGCCCTCCTTGACAACAAAATGCAATAAAACAAGATCTCTTTACAAAGTTCTATTTTCAATCCCTTTGCTTTTTGCTTTCACTGTAGATCCTGGGTGTGTTTCCAGTGCTTCTGACAGCAAAGACTGGTTACAAAAGAACTTTGGAGAGTTCCTCAACTATGCCACTTTGACAGAGCTCACAGATCTATATGCAAATTTGTCCACCGTAAGTGACATCAAACTTGCACCAGTTGTGCGTTTTTTGGGGGTATGATGTCGACTATCAGGCACGGGTAGTAACGGCTGGTCATTCTGGCGTTTTACAGTTCGAATCTTTGGATCTGCTGACCCCTAGCCAAGCAGCTGAACTCACTCTGACTTCTGGAGCACTGAACAGCACAAGACAAATCGACCAAGTGTTCAACCGACTAGACAATGGCGATGCTTTTGGGAACCTGGATGAGTTTCTCACAGCCCTCACTGATCGTAAGGTAAGTGACAGGCTCAAACTGTATAAAATCCCTACACAACTACACTTGCAGTGGGGTGGTATCTGTGATTTGAGGAAAGACACTGGCTTGAGATTCAATTCCGGCCTCTTGCGTGGTTTCTCTGCAGGTCGACCAAATAATTCCTGCTGTGAGAGATGTGATGATGAATCGAACCTTCCAGATCATCAGCACAGAATTCCCAGAGTTTGAGACCTCTGACTGGATAGACTGGTTTGATGTCAAGCTAGTCCCTATCCTTCCCAGTTTCACTGCTGAGATGCTAGCGGTGGCCATCAACCACACCAACTGCACCAACTACCGAGTAATGTAAGTTTATGGTTGCAAAACTGCAATTCTCCGTTGCGGTCCAACTTACTGCCCTTGCAGCCTAGAAATCAACTGTTGCCATTGGCAAATACCAAGTCAATTTCTTATCAGATATAATGTTCTCTTCTTGCAGTGTTTCAGGAATGAGCCACGTCTTCTTTGAAATGACTGCCAGCAGGAGGGAGGAAATAACAGAGGTTTTAGTCAGTTTCCTGAAGGATTCTGCTGCAGAGGTCAACACACCAGGTACATGCCCCTTCGTACACAGCTGCTTCCAGGCATGTGTTTGCAGCATGTTTTGCAGTCATTGTTTCTCAGATACAGCGGCCTCATAATATGACGGGACCTGTACCGTTTTCTTTTTCTGCTGTTCTGTGTTCAAACAGTTTGCAGCAAGGATATCCACGGTGATGCAGAATGGCTGAAAACCAACTTGGGTCAGTTCTGGAAAATGGCAAACTACTCCGACCTCAAAGACCTGAACATCTCTGGGGTAACACTATCGTTTCCTGTTCTAACGTTCAAGACTCGTAGAGCTATTGTCCATCAATTTAGATTTCTGTTTTAGGTCCAATCACAGCAGGGGAACTGCAGGAATACGACTCATATTCACAGCCAATTCCTTTTTTATTTCTCTTAGGTGGCAGTCATCGACTCCCTTTCTCCAGAACAGAAAGCACAACTGATACTGGACCCATCTGGTGGGGCTCTAGAGAATGAGACATTGGTGAAGGAAGTGATGATCGGAATGCTGTCATCTTCGGCAGAGGAGCAGCTGAATGTGTTCTTTGAGATGTTTGTCAACATCACCGAAGAGGTAAGCTGTTCTTCTGTAAAAAGTACATGTGGCATCACCCAACAAAGCAAACTTTGTGGAAATTACAGTGGAGCAATACAATTTCTACAGTAGATTTAAACCTGTTATTTTCTTCTTTTCTAGAAACAAATCGACTTCATTGAAAACGAAGCTGTGAGAGACACGATCTTGAACCTGACTTTGACTGCTCTGGCTCCCGAATTTGACGTCTTCCAGCCAAGTCAGTTTAAGTTGTGGTTCCAAGAGTATCTCATAGTTCTTCTGGCCAGTTTCCAACCCAGCTGGCTTGACCTGATCCCCAGAAACCTCAGCTGTGATTCCTATAAGGCAATGTGAGTGACTGATTCTGTTTAGTTAACTTGGATTACTTATGGAACATGTACTGGCTCATAGAATTGGGAATAAAAATGGGGTAACAGAATGTTTTCTGTTTTACACAGTTTGAGGGGCATGGACATGAGTCTGGCAGTTCTTCCACTTGACCTGGAAGAGGGACTCAGATTGAGCAGAGAATTACTGAGCCTAACTTTGCCACAAGGTATGCAAGGGACACAAATTCCAAAAACACATAATGGTGGATTTAGCTTGCCCATTACCGTAGAATAAACGCAAAATTTTCCCTTCTTCTTCTCTAGATTGCACGGCTCCCTTCCCCGTAGGAGTGGTAAGTAGTCCTCTGTAAGGAACTGCATTGTTTTATGAATGTACATGAAAACTATTACCACTGGCTAACATGCTTTCTCATCACTTGTTTTCCTTTAGTGCAAGGAGACAGTTGTAGACGGTAAGAGATAAAGCATGTGCTTTCTTAATAATTCTAAACTTCCAGATCACGTGTTGCAAGCATACATTTGAGTAGGCTGATGATCATTTTTATGATGAATTTTCTTTCTTTTCGCAGATAATTTTTGTCAAGAAGTAGGCGGGTAAGTCTTTGTGCTTATAACGAATTAAAATTGTAGAACTCTGAGAAGTATTACAGGTGATATAATAGAATTTTATCCTCCACAGTCTTCCACCACAGACTCAAGCCTCTTTTGGAAATGTCTCTGAAAAACTCTGCAACATCAGCATCTCTCAATACATCTGTTCATCAGTAAGGCCTCTAAGAACCCGTTGCAAAATTCCTCTTGGCAATCCTCTCCTTATGCAGCATGTTGTCATTTACGTAACCATTTAAAATTCACTTTTTTGAACCGGTTTATTTATTTATTTATGTTTGTTTGTTTTTTTTAGGATGAAGCTCTGTCCTCCAGTGACCTTGTCACAGTGCTGACATGTCAGCTCGCCAGCAAATTGGACTACAACACGACAGTTTGGAAGCTTTTCTTCCAAAAGTTTGAAGCATCTCTGGATGAAGCCCTAGACACTTTCTCCGAAATGGTAGGTAACACTTAGTGGCAGCTTAACAAAACTGTAACATTGGTTTGGAATTGTATATTCCAATGTCCACTTTCTCTTACAGACTCTGAACATCAGTCTGTCTCAACCGTATGTTCTTGATGCCGTCGGTGAGGTAAAACTCAACAACTTCAGTGAGGCACAGCTTACGGATGCTGCCTTCATCAACAAGTGGTTCCAGATTAGGCTCAGACCATTTTTGTCAACAGTGTCCACAAACTTCCTCTCCTGTCTCAGTTCTAAGAACTTCAGCTGTCGGTCCTACCAAGTTGTGTAAGTATGGAGAGCAGAACTTTAGGACAGCACAGCAGGGATTTATGTAATGCAGTTTGTTAAGAAAAAGCATAGAATCCACACTAAGATCTGATCTCTTCTTATCCAACTTAGGGTGAAGGCATTTAGCGGGCAAGATCAACTCATGAAAGAGCATCAGAAATGGGCCGTCTTTAATTATTTCATCTATCCCTTCCTCTCAAGAGATGACCTTTCAGGTACAAAGAGACATTTTGCCCTCCTTGACAACAAAATGCAATAAAACAAGATCTCTTTACAAAGTTCTATTTTCAATCCCTTTGCTTTTTGCTTTCACTGTAGATCCTGGGTGTGTTTCCAGTGCTTCTGACAGCAAAGACTGGTTACAAAAGAACTTTGGAGAGTTCCTCAACTATGCCACTTTGACAGAGCTCACAGATCTATATGCAAATTTGTCCACCGTAAGTGACATCAAACTTGCACCAGTTGTGCGTTTTTTGGGGGTATGATGTCGACTATCAGGCACGGGTAGTAACGGCTGGTCATTCTGGCGTTTTACAGTTCGAATCTTTGGATCTGCTGACCCCTAGCCAAGCAGCTGAACTCACTCTGACTTCTGGAGCACTGAACAGCACAAGACAAATCGACCAAGTGTTCAACCGACTAGACAATGGCGATGCTTTTGGGAACCTGGATGAGTTTCTCACAGCCCTCACTGATCGTAAGGTAAGTGACAGGCTCAAACTGTATAAAATCCCTACACAACTACACTTGCAGTGGGGTGGTATCTGTGATTTGAGGAAAGACACTGGCTTGAGATTCAATTCCGGCCTCTTGCGTGGTTTCTCTGCAGGTCGACCAAATAATTCCTGCTGTGAGAGATGTGATGATGAATCGAACCTTCCAGATCATCAGCACAGAATTCCCAGAGTTTGAGACCTCTGACTGGATAGACTGGTTTGATGTCAAGCTAGTCCCTATCCTTCCCAGTTTCACTGCTGAGATGCTAGCGGTGGCCATCAACCACACCAACTGCACCAACTACCGAGTAATGTAAGTTTATGGTTGCAAAACTGCAATTCTCCGTTGCGGTCCAACTTACTGCCCTTGCAGCCTAGAAATCAACTGTTGCCATTGGCAAATACCAAGTCAATTTCTTATCAGATATAATGTTCTCTTCTTGCAGTGTTTCAGGAATGAGCCACGTCTTCTTTGAAATGACTGCCAGCAGGAGGGAGGAAATAACAGAGGTTTTAGTCAGTTTCCTGAAGGATTCTGCTGCAGAGGTCAACACACCAGGTACATGCCCCTTCGTACACAGCTGCTTCCAGGCATGTGTTTGCAGCATGTTTTGCAGTCATTGTTTCTTAGATACAGCGGCCTCATAATATGACGGGACCTGTACCGTTTTCTTTTTCTGCTGTTCTGTGTTCAAACAGTTTGCAGCAAGGATATCCACGGTGATGCAGAATGGCTGAAAACCAACTTGGGTCAGTTCTGGAAAATGGCAAACTACTCCGACCTCAAAGACCTGAACATCTCTGGGGTAACACTATCGTTTCCTGTTCTAACGTTCAAGACTCGTAGAGCTATTGTCCATCAATTTAGATTTCTGTTTTAGGTCCAATCACAGCAGGGGAACTGCAGGAATACGACTCATATTCACAGCCAATTCCTTTTTTATTTCTCTTAGGTGGCAGTCATCGACTCCCTTTCTCCAGAACAGAAAGCACAACTGATACTGGACCCATCTGGTGGGGCTCTAGAGAATGAGACATTGGTGAAGGAAGTGATGATCGGAATGCTGTCATCTTCGGCAGAGGAGCAGCTGAATGTGTTCTTTGAGATGTTTGTCAACATCACCGAAGAGGTAAGCTGTTCTTCTGTAAAAAGTACATGTGGCATCACCCAACAAAGCAAACTTTGTGGAAATTACAGTGGAGCAATACAATTTCTACAGTAGATTTAAACCTGTTATTTTCTTCTTTTCTAGAAACAAATCGACTTCATTGAAAACGAAGCTGTGAGAGACACGATCCTGAACCTGACTTTGACTGCTCTGGCTCCCGAATTTGACGTCTTCCAGCCAAGTCAGTTTAAGTTGTGGTTCCAAGAGTATCTCGTAGTTCTTCTGGCCAGTTTCCAACCCAGCTGGCTTAACCTGATCCCCAGAAACCTCAGCTGTGATTCCTATAAGGCAATGTGAGTGACTAATTCTGTTTAGTTAACTTGGATTACTTATGGAACATGTACTGGCTCATAGAATTGGGAATAAAAATGGGGTAACAGAATGTTTTCTGTTTTACACAGTTTGAGGGGCATGGACATGAGTCTGGCAGTTCTTCCACTTGACCTGGAAGAGGGACTCAGATTGAGCAGAGAATTACTGAGCCTAACTTTGCCACAAGGTATGCAAGGGACACAAATTCCAAAAACACACAATGGTGGATTTAGCTTGCCCATTACCGTAGAATAAACGCAAAATTTTCCCTTCGTCTTCTCTAGATTGCACGGCTCCCTTCCCCGTAGGAGTGGTAAGTAGTCCTCTGTAAGGAACTGCATTGTTTTATGAATGTACATGAAAACTATTACCACTGGCTAACATGCTTTCTCATCACTTGTTTTCCTTTAGTGCAAGGAGACAGTTGTAGACGGTAAGAGATAAAGCATGTGCTTTCTTAATAATTCTAAACTTCCAGATCACGTGTTGCAAGCATACATTTGAGTAGGCTGATGATCATTTTTATGATGAATTTTCTTTCTTTTCGCAGATAATTTTTGTCAAGAAGTAGGCGGGTAAGTCTTTGTGCTTATAACGAATTAAAATTGTAGAACTCTGAGAAGTATTACAGGTGATATAATAGAATTTTATCCTCCACAGTCTTCCACCACAGACTCAAGCCTCTTTTGGAAATGTCTCTGAAAAACTCTGCAACATCAGCATCTCTCAATACATCTGTTCATCAGTAAGGCCTCTAAGAACCCGTTGCAAAATTCCTCTTGGCAATCCTCTCCTTATGCAGCATGTTGTCATTTACGTAACCATTTAAAATTCACTTTTTTGAACCGGTAATTATGTTTGTTTGTTTTTTTTAGGATGAAGCTCTGTCCTCCAGTGACCTTGTCACAGTGCTGACATGTCAGCTCGCCAGCAAATTGGACTACAACACGACAGTTTGGAAGCTTTTCTTCCAAAAGTTTGAAGCATCTCTGGATGAAGCCCTAGACACTTTCTCCGAAATGGTAGGTAACACTTAGTGGCAGCTTAACAAAACTGTAACATTGGTTTGGAATTGTATATTCCAACGTCCACTTTCTCTTACAGACTCTGAACATCAGTCTGTCTCAACCGTATGTTCTTGATGCCGTCGGTGAGGTAAAACTCAACAACTTCAGTGAGGCACAGCTTACGGATGCTGCCTTCATCAACAAGTGGTTCCAGATTAGGCTCAGACCATTTTTGTCAACAGTGTCCACAAACTTCCTCTCCTGTCTCAGTTCTAAGAACTTCAGCTGTCGGTCCTACCAAGTTGTGTAAGTATGGAGAGCAGAACTTTAGGACAGCACAGCAGGGATTTATGTAATGCAGTTTGTTAAGAAAAAGCATAGAATCCACACTAAGATCTGATCTCTTCTTATCCAACTTAGGGTGAAGGCATTTAGCGGGCAAGATCAACTCATGAAAGAGCATCAGAAATGGGCCGTCTTTAATTATTTCATCTATCCCTTCCTCTCAAGAGATGACCTTTCAGGTACAAAGAGACATTTTGCCCTCCTTGACAACAAAATGCAATAAAACAAGATCTCTTTCCAAAGTTCTGTTTTCAATCCCTTTGCTTTTTGCATTCATTGTAGATTTTGGGTGTGTTTCCAGTGCTTCTGACAGCAAAGACTGGTTACAAAAGAACTTTGGAGAGTTCCTCAACTATGCCACCTTGACAGAGCTCACAGATCTATATGCAAATTTGTCCACCGTAAGTGACATCAAACTTGCACCAGTTGTGCGTTTTTTGGGGGGTATGATGTCGCCCATCAGGCACGGGTAGTAACGGCTGGTCTTTCTGGCGTTTTACAGTTCGAATCTTTGGATCTGCTGACCCCTAGCCAAGCAGCTGAACTCACTCTGACTTCTGGAGCACTGAACAGCACAAGTCAAATCGACCAAGTGTTCAACCGACTAGACAATGGCGATGCTTTCGGGAACCTGGATGAGTTTCTCACAGCCCTCACTGATCGTAAGGTAAGTGACAGGCTCAAACTGTATAAAATCCCTACACAACTACACTTGCAGTGGGGTGGTATCTGTGATTTGAGGAAAGACACTGGCTTGAGATTCAATTCCGGCCTCTTGCGTGGTTTCTCTGCAGGTCGACCAAATAATTCCTGCTGTGAGAGATGTGATGATGAATCGAACCTTCCAGATCATCAGCACAGAATTCCCAGAGTTTGAGACCTCTGACTGGATAGACTGGTTTGATGTCAAGCTAGTCCCTATCCTTCCCAGTTTCACTGCTGAGATGCTAGCGGTGGCCATCAACCACACCAACTGCACCAACTACCGAGTAATGTAAGTTTATGGTTGCAAAACTGCAATTCTCCGTTGCGGTCCAACTTACTGCCCTTGCAGCCTAGAAATCAACTGTTGCCATTGGCAAATACCAAGTCAATTTCTTATCAGATATAATGTTCTCTTCTTGCAGTGTTTCAGGAATGAGCCACGTCTTCTTTGAAATGACTGCCAGCAGGAGGGAGGAAATAACAGAGGTTTTAGTCAGTTTCCTGAAGGATTCTGCTGCAGAGGTCAACACACCAGGTACATGCCCCTTCGTACACAGCTGCTTCCAGGCATGTGTTTGCAGCATGTTTTGCAGTCATTGTTTCTTAGATACAGCGGCCTCATAATATGACGGGACCTGTACCGTTTTCTTTTTCTGCTGTTCTGTGTTCAAACAGTTTGCAGCAAGGATATCCACGGTGATGCAGAATGGCTGAAAACCAACTTGGGTCAGTTCTGGAAAATGGCAAACTACTCCGACCTCAAAGACCTGAACATCTCTGGGGTAACACTATCGTTTCCTGTTCTAACGTTCAAGACTCGTAGAGCTATTGTCCATCAATTTAGATTTCTGTTTTAGGTCCAATCACAGCAGGGGAACTGCAGGAATACGACTCATATTCACAGCCAATTCCTTTTTTATTTCTCTTAGGTGGCAGTCATCGACTCCCTTTCTCCAGAACAGAAAGCACAACTGATACTGGACCCATCTGGTGGGGCTCTAGAGAATGAGACATTGGTGAAGGAAGTGATGATCGGAATGCTGTCATCTTCGGCAGAGGAGCAGCTGAATGTGTTCTTTGAGATGTTTGTCAACATCACCGAAGAGGTAAGCTGTTCTTCTGTAAAAAGTACATGTGGCATCACCCAACAAAGCAAACTTTGTGGAAATTACAGTGGAGCAATACAATTTCTACAGTAGATTTAAACCTGTTATTTTCTTCTTTTCTAGAAACAAATCGACTTCATTGAAAACGAAGCTGTGAGAGACACGATCCTGAACCTGACTTTGACTGCTCTGGCTCCCGAATTTGACGTCTTCCAGCCAAGTCAGTTTAAGTTGTGGTTCCAAGAGTATCTCGTAGTTCTTCTGGCCAGTTTCCAACCCAGCTGGCTTGACCTGATCCCCAGAAACCTCAGCTGTGATTCCTATAAGGCAATGTGAGTGACTGATTCTGTTTAGTTAACTTGGATTACTTATGGAACATGTACTGGCTCATAGAATTGGGAATAAAAATGGGGTAACAGAATGTTTTCTGTTTTACACAGTTTGAGGGGCATGGACATGAGTCTGGCAGTTCTTCCACTTGACCTGGAAGAGGGACTCAGATTGAGCAGAGAATTACTGAGCCTAACTTTGCCACAAGGTATGCAAGGGACACAAATTCCAAAAACACATAATGGTGGATTTAGCTTGCCCATTACCGTAGAATAAACGCAAAATTTTCCCTTCTTCTTCTCTAGATTGCACGGCTCCCTTCCCCGTAGGAGTGGTAAGTAGTCCTCTGTAAGGAACTGCATTGTTTTATGAATGTACATGAAAACTATTACCACTGGCTAACATGCTTTCTCATCACTTGTTTTCCTTTAGTGCAAGGAGACAGTTGTAGACGGTAAGAGATAAAGCATGTGCTTTCTTAATAATTCTAAACTTCCAGATCACGTGTTGCAAGCATACATTTGAGTAGGCTGATGATCATTTTTATGATGAATTTTCTTTCTTTTCGCAGATAATTTTTGTCAAGAAGTAGGCGGGTAAGTCTTTGTGCTTATAACGAATTAAAATTGTAGAACTCTGAGAAGTATTACAGGTGATATAATAGAATTTTATCCTCCACAGTCTTCCACCACAGACTCAAGCCTCTTTTGGAAATGTCTCTGAAAAACTCTGCAACATCAGCATCTCTCAATACATCTGTTCATCAGTAAGGCCTCTAAGAACCCGTTGCAAAATTCCTCTTGGCAATCCTCTCCTTATGCAGCATGTTGTCATTTACGTAACCATTTAAAATTCACTTTTTTTAACCGGTTTATTTATTTATTTATGTTTGTTTGTTTTTTTTAGGATGAAGCTCTGTCCTCCAGTGACCTTGTCACAGTGCTGACATGTCAGCTCGCCAGCAAATTGGACTACAACACGACAGTTTGGAAGCTTTTCTTCCAAAAGTTTGAAGCATCTCTGGATGAAGCCCTAGACACTTTCTCCGAAATGGTAGGTAACACTTAGTGGCAGCTTAACAAAACTGTAACATTGGTTTGGAATTGTATATTCCAACGTCCACTTTCTCTTACAGACTCTGAACATCAGTCTGTCTCAACCGTATGTTCTTGATGCCGTCGGTGAGGTAAAACTCAACAACTTCAGTGAGGCACAGCTTACGGATGCTGCCTTCATCAACAAGTGGTTCCAGATTAGGCTCAGACCATTTTTGTCAACAGTGTCCACAAACTTCCTCTCCTGTCTCAGTTCTAAGAACTTCAGCTGTCGGTCCTACCAAGTTGTGTAAGTATGGAGAGCAGAACTTTAGGACAGCACAGCAGGGATTTATGTAATGCAGTTTGTTAAGAAAAAGCATAGAATCCACACTAAGATCTGATCTCTTCTTATCCAACTTAGGGTGAAGGCATTTAGCGGGCAAGATCAACTCATGAAAGAGCATCAGAAATGGGCCGTCTTTAATTATTTCATCTATCCCTTCCTCTCAAGAGATGACCTTTCAGGTACAAAGAGACATTTTGCCCTCCTTGACAACAAAATGCAATAAAACAAGATCTCTTTACAAAGTTCTATTTTCAATCCCTTTGCTTTTTGCTTTCACTGTAGATCCTGGGTGTGTTTCCAGTGCTTCTGACAGCAAAGACTGGTTACAAAAGAACTTTGGAGAGTTCCTCAACTATGCCACTTTGACAGAGCTCACAGATCTATATGCAAATTTGTCCACCGTAAGTGACATCAAACTTGCACCAGTTGTGCGTTTTTTGGGGGTATGATGTCGACTATCAGGCACGGGTAGTAACGGCTGGTCATTCTGGCGTTTTACAGTTCGAATCTTTGGATCTGCTGACCCCTAGCCAAGCAGCTGAACTCACTCTGACTTCTGGAGCACTGAACAGCACAAGACAAATCGACCAAGTGTTCAACCGACTAGACAATGGCGATGCTTTTGGGAACCTGGATGAGTTTCTCACAGCCCTCACTGATCGTAAGGTAAGTGACAGGCTCAAACTGTATAAAATCCCTACACAACTACACTTGCAGTGGGGTGGTATCTGTGATTTGAGGAAAGACACTGGCTTGAGATTCAATTCCGGCCTCTTGCGTGGTTTCTCTGCAGGTCGACCAAATAATTCCTGCTGTGAGAGATGTGATGATGAATCGAACCTTCCAGATCATCAGCACAGAATTCCCAGAGTTTGAGACCTCTGACTGGATAGACTGGTTTGATGTCAAGCTAGTCCCTATCCTTCCCAGTTTCACTGCTGAGATGCTAGCGGTGGCCATCAACCACACCAACTGCACCAACTACCGAGTAATGTAAGTTTATGGTTGCAAAACTGCAATTCTCCGTTGCGGTCCAACTTACTGCCCTTGCAGCCTAGAAATCAACTGTTGCCATTGGCAAATACCAAGTCAATTTCTTATCAGATATAATGTTCTCTTCTTGCAGTGTTTCAGGAATGAGCCACGTCTTCTTTGAAATGACTGCCAGCAGGAGGGAGGAAATAACAGAGGTTTTAGTCAGTTTCCTGAAGGATTCTGCTGCAGAGGTCAACACACCAGGTACATGCCCCTTCGTACACAGCTGCTTCCAGGCATGTGTTTGCAGCATGTTTTGCAGTCATTGTTTCTTAGATACAGCGGCCTCATAATATGACGGGACCTGTACCGTTTTCTTTTTCTGCTGTTCTGTGTTCAAACAGTTTGCAGCAAGGATATCCACGGTGATGCAGAATGGCTGAAAACCAACTTGGGTCAGTTCTGGAAAATGGCAAACTACTCCGACCTCAAAGACCTGAACATCTCTGGGGTAACACTATCGTTTCCTGTTCTAACGTTCAAGACTCGTAGAGCTATTGTCCATCAATTTAGATTTCTGTTTTAGGTCCAATCACAGCAGGGGAACTGCAGGAATACGACTCATATTCACAGCCAATTCCTTTTTTATTTCTCTTAGGTGGCAGTCATCGACTCCCTTTCTCCAGAACAGAAAGCACAACTGATACTGGACCCATCTGGTGGGGCTCTAGAGAATGAGACATTGGTGAAGGAAGTGATGATCGGAATGCTGTCATCTTCGGCAGAGGAGCAGCTGAATGTGTTCTTTGAGATGTTTGTCAACATCACAGAAGAGGTAAGCTGTTCTTCTGTAAAAAGTACATGTGGCATCACCCAACAAAGCAAACTTTGTGGAAATTACAGTGGAGCAATACAATTTCTACAGTAGATTTAAACCTGTTATTTTCTTCTTTTCTAGAAACAAATCGACTTCATTGAAAACGAAGCTGTGAGAGACACGATCCTGAACCTGACTTTGACTGCTCTGGCTCCCGAATTTGACGTCTTCCAGCCAAGTCAGTTTAAGTTGTGGTTCCAAGAGTATCTCGTAGTTCTTCTGGCCAGTTTCCAACCCAGCTGGCTTAACCTGATCCCCAGAAACCTCAGCTGTGATTCCTATAAGGCAATGTGAGTGACTGATTCTGTTTAGTTAACTTGGATTACTTATGGAACATGTACTGGCTCATAGAATTGGGAATAAAAATGGGGTAACAGAATGTTTTCTGTTTTACACAGTTTGAGGGGCATGGACATGAGTCTGGCAGTTCTTCCACTTGACCTGGAAGAGGGACTCAGATTGAGCAGAGAATTACTGAGCCTAACTTTGCCACAAGGTATGCAAGGGACACAAATTCCAAAAACACACAATGGTGGATTTAGCTTGCCCATTACCGTAGAATAAACGCAAAATTTTCCCTTCGTCTTCTCTAGATTGCACGGCTCCCTTCCCCGTAGGAGTGGTAAGTAGTCCTCTGTAAGGAACTGCATTGTTTTATGAATGTACATGAAAACTATTACCACTGGCTAACATGCTTTCTCATCACTTGTTTTCCTTTAGTGCAAGGAGACAGTTGTAGACGGTAAGAGATAAAGCATGTGCTTTCTTAATAATTCTAAACTTCCAGATCACGTGTTGCAAGCATACATTTGAGTAGGCTGATGATCATTTTTATGATGAATTTTCTTTCTTTTCGCAGATAATTTTTGTCAAGAAGTAGGCGGGTAAGTCTTTGTGCTTATAACGAATTAAAATTGTAGAACTCTGAGAAGTATTACAGGTGATATAATAGAATTTTATCCTCCACAGTCTTCCACCACAGACTCAAGCCTCTTTTGGAAATGTCTCTGAAAAACTCTGCAACATCAGCATCTCTCAATACATCTGTTCATCAGTAAGGCCTCTAAGAACCCGTTGCAAAATTCCTCTTGGCAATCCTCTCCTTATGCAGCATGTTGTCATTTACGTAACCATTTAAAATTCACTTTTTTGAACCGGTAATTATGTTTGTTTGTTTTTTTTAGGATGAAGCTCTGTCCTCCAGTGACCTTGTCACAGTGCTGACATGTCAGCTCGCCAGCAAATTGGACTACAACACGACAGTTTGGAAGCTTTTCTTCCAAAAGTTTGAAGCATCTCTGGATGAAGCCCTAGACACTTTCTCCGAAATGGTAGGTAACACTTAGTGGCAGCTTAACAAAACTGTAACATTGGTTTGGAATTGTATATTCCAACGTCCACTTTCTCTTACAGACTCTGAACATCAGTCTGTCTCAACCGTATGTTCTTGATGCCGTCGGTGAGGTAAAACTCAACAACTTCAGTGAGGCACAGCTTACGGATGCTGCCTTCATCAACAAGTGGTTCCAGATTAGGCTCAGACCATTTTTGTCAACAGTGTCCACAAACTTCCTCTCCTGTCTCAGTTCTAAGAACTTCAGCTGTCGGTCCTACCAAGTTGTGTAAGTATGGAGAGCAGAACTTTAGGACAGCACAGCAGGGATTTATGTAATGCAGTTTGTTAAGAAAAAGCGTAGAATCCACAGTAAGGTCTGATCTCTTCTTATCCAACTTAGGGTGAAGGCATTTAGCGGGCAAGATCAACTCATGAAAGAGCATCAGAAATGGGCCGTCTTTAATTATTTCATCTATCCCTTCC
This sequence comes from Astyanax mexicanus, assembly GCF_023375975.1. NCBI lineage: Eukaryota > Metazoa > Chordata > Actinopteri > Characiformes > Acestrorhamphidae > Astyanax > Astyanax mexicanus. Next base: position 42,119,602 of record NC_064428.1, on the reverse strand, counting down.
TCTCAAGAGATGACCTTTCAGGTACAAAGAGACATTTTGCCCTCCTTGACAACAAAATGCAATAAAACAAGATCTCTTTCCAAAGTTCTGTTTTCAATCCCTTTGCTTTTTGCATTCATTGTAGATCCTGGGTGTGTTTCCAGTGCTTCTGACAGCAAAGACTGGTTACAAAAGAACTTTGGAGAGTTCCTCAACTATGCCACCTTGACAGAGCTCACAGATCTATATGCAAATTTGTCCACCGTAAGTGACATCAAACTTGCACCAGTTGTGCGTTTTTTGGGGGGTATGATGTCGCCCATCAGGCACGGGTAGTAACGGCTGGTCTATCTGGCGTTTTACAGTTCGAATCTTTGGATCTGCTGACCCCTAGCCAAGCAGCTGAACTCACTCTGACTTCTGGAGCACTGAACAGCACAAGTCAAATCGACCAAGTGTTCAACCGACTAGACAATGGCGATGCTTTCGGGAACCTGGATGAGTTTCTCACAGCCCTCACTGATCGTAAGGTAAGTGACAGGCTCAAACTGTATAAAATCCCTACACTCTAAAAAACAGAGGTACGATATGAGTACTTTTTTGTACTCGAAGGTACATTCTTTATAATTGTCCCCTCAAAGATACAATATTGGTCTTTACAGGGTCAGATTTGTTCCCTCTGAAGTACAAAGTCATTTCTAACAGCAATAAGTACAGATTTGTACCATTTAACCAGCCAAAAGGTACATTCAGTATTCTGCATCACTGTACTAATGAACAGTATATATTTAAATTGCACATTTTTTATTTGAAAGCCAGACAATTTTGTATCATCAAGTTTTTGAGCCATTTTTAGTTGATGACAATGTTTATAATCTTTATAATCTATACTGGCACAAAAACCATGGGTACAAAAAAGTACTTTCACTGAAAGGTACTTTTTTGAACCTTAATATAAGGTACAGCCCCAGCGACAAGCTTTGTACTCTTTTAAGTACAAATCTGTACTTATATTTCTTAGAGTGTACACAACTACACTTGCAGTGGGGTGGTATCTGTGATTTGAGGAAAGACACTGGCTTGAGATTCAATTCCGGCCTCTTGCGTGGTTTCTCTGCAGGTCGACCAAATAATTCCTGCTGTGAGAGATGTGATGATGAATCGAACCTTCCAGATCATCAGCACAGAATTCCCAGAGTTTGAGACCTCTGACTGGATAGACTGGTTTGATGTCAAGCTAGTCCCTATCCTTCCCAGTTTCACTGCTGAGATGCTAGCAGTGGCCATCAACCACACCAACTGCACCAACTACCGAGTAATGTAAGTTTATGGTTCCAAAATTGCAATTCTCCGTTGCTGTCCAACTTACTGCCCTTGCAGCCTAGAAATCAACTGTTGCCATTGGCAAATACCAAGTCAATTTCTTATCAGATATAATGTTCTCTTCTTGCAGTGTTTCAGGAATGAGCCACGTCTTCTTTGAAATGACTGCCAGCAGGAGGGAGGAAATAACAGAGGTTTTAGTCAGTTTCCTGAAGGATTCTGCTGCAGAGGTCAACACACCAGGTACATGCCCCTTCGTACACAGCTGCTTCCAGGCATGTGTTTGCAGCATGTTTTGCAGTCATTGTTTCTCAGATACAGCGGCCTCATAATATGACGGGACCTGTACCGTTTTCTTTTTCTGCTGTTCTGTGTTCAATCAGTTTGCAGCAAGGATATCCACGGTGATGCAGAATGGCTGAAAACCAACTTGGGTCAGTTCTGGAAAATGGCAAACTACTCCGACCTCAAAGACCTGAACATCTCTGGGGTAACACTATCGTTTCTTGTTCTAACGTTCAAGACTCGTAGAGCTATTGTCCATCAATTTAGATTTCTGTTTTAGGTCCAATCACAGCAGGGAAACTGCAGGAATACGACTCATATTCACAGCCAATTCCTTTTTTATTTCTCTTAGGTGGCAGTCATCGACTCCCTTTCTCCAGAACAGAAAGCACAACTGATACTGGACCCATCTGGTGGGGCTCTAGAGAATGAGACATTGGTGAAGGAAGTGATGATCGGAATGCTGTCATCTTCGGCAGAGGAGCAGCTGAATGTGTTCTTTGAGATGTTTGTCAACATCACCGAAGAGGTAAGCTGTTCTTCTGTAAAAAGTACATGTGGCATCACCCAACAAAGCAAACTTTGTGGAAATTGCAGTGGAGCAATACAATTTCTACAGTAGATTTAAACCTGTTATTTTCTTCTTTTCTAGAAACAAATCGACTTCATTGAAAACGAAGCTGTGAGAGACACGATCCTGAACCTGACTTTGACTGCTCTGGCTCCCGAATTTGACGTCTTCCAGCCAAGTCAGTTTAAGTTGTGGTTCCAAGAGTATCTCGTAGTTCTTCTGGCCAGTTTCCAACCCAGCTGGCTTGACCTGATCCCCAGAAACCTCAGCTGTGATTCCTATAAGGCAATGTGAGTGACTGATTCTGTTTAGTTAACTTGGATTACTTATGGAACATGTACTGGCTCATAGAATTGGGAATAAAAATGGGGTAACAGAATGTTTTCTGTTTTACACAGTTTGAGGGGCATGGACATGAGTCTGGCAGTTCTTCCACTTGACCTGGAAGAGGGACTCAGATTGAGCAGAGAATTACTGAGCCTAACTTTGCCACAAGGTATGCAAGGGACACAAATTACAAAAACACACAATGGTGGATTTAGCTTGCCCGTTATCGTAGAATAAACGCAAAATTTTCCCTTCGTCTTCTCTAGATTGCACGGCTCCCTTCCCCGTAGGAGTGGTAAGTAGTCCTCTGTAAGGAACTGCATTGTTTTATGAATGAACATAAAAAACTATTACCACTGGCTAACATGCTTTCTCATCACTTGTTTTCCTTTAGTGCAAGGAGACAGTTGTAGATGGTAAGAGATAAAGCATGTGCTTTCTTAATAATTCTAAACTTCCAGATCACGTGTTGCAAACATACATTTGAGTAGGCTGATGATCATTTTTATGATGAATTTCCATTCTTTTCGCAGATAATTTTTGTCAAGAAGTAGGCGGGTAAGTCTTTGTGCTTATAACGAATTAAAATTGTAGAACTCTGAGAAGTATTACAGGTGATATAATAGAATTTTATCCTCCACAGTCTTCCACCACAGACTCAAGCCTCTTTTGGAAATGTCTCTGAAAAACTCTGCAACATCAGCATCTCTCAATACATCTGTTCATCAGTAAGGCCTCTAAGAACCCGTTGCAAAATGCCTCTTGGCAATCCTCTCCTTATGCAGCATGTTGTCATTTACGTAACCATTTAAAATTGACTTTTTTGAACCGGTAATTATGATTGTTTGTTTTTTTAGGATGAAGCTCTGTCCTCCAGTGACCTTGTCACAGTGCTGACATGTCAGCTCGCCAGCAAATTGGACTACAACACGACAGTTTGGAAGCTTTTCTTCCAAAAGTTTGAAGCATCTCTGGATGAAGCCCTAGACACTTTCTCCGAAATGGTAGGTAACACTTAGTGGCAGCTTAACAAAACTGTAACATTGGTTTGGAATTGTATATTCCAACGTCCACTTTCTCTTACAGAATCTGAACATCAGTCTGTCTCAACCGTATGTTCTTGATGCCGTCAGTGAGGTAAAACTCAACAACTTCAGTGAGGCACAGCTTACGGATGCTGCCTTCATCAACAAGTGGTTCCAGATTAGGCTCAGACCATTTTTGTCAACAGTGTCCACAAACTTCCTCTCCTGTCTCAGTTCTAAGAACTTCAGCTGTCGGTCCTACCAAGTTGTGTAAGTATGGAGAGCAGAATTTTAGGACAGCACAGCAGGGAATTATGGAATGCAGTTTGTTAAGAAAAAGCATAGAATCCACACTAAGATCTGAACTCTTCTTATCCAACTTAGGGTGAAGGCATTTAGCGGGCAAGATCAACTCATGAAAGAGCATCAGAAATGGGCCGTCTTTAATTATTTCATCTATCCCTTCCTCTCAAGAGATGACCTTTCAGGTACAAAGAGACATTTTGCCCTCCTTGACAACTAAATGCAATAAAACAAGATCTCTTTACAAAGTTCTATTTTCAATCCCTTTGCTTTTTGCTTTCATTGTAGATCCTGGGTGTGTTTCCAGTGCTTCTGACAGCAAAGACTGGTTACAAAAGAACTTTGGAGAGTTCCTCAACTATGCCACCTTGACAGAGCTCACAGATCTACAGTTGTGGTCAAAAGTTTACATACACTTGTAAAAAAACATAATGTTATGGCTGTCTTGAGTTTTCAATAAGTTCTACAACTCTTATTTTTCTGTGATAGAGTGATCGGAACACATACATGTTTGTCACAAAAAACAGTCATAAAATTTGGTTCTTTCATAAATTTATTATGGGTCTGCTGAAAATGTCACCAAATCTGCTGGGTCAAAAATATACATACAGCAACATTAGTATTTGGTTACATGTCCCTTGGCCATTTTCACGGCAACTAGGCGCTTTTGGTAGCCATCCACAAGCTCCTGGCAAGCTTCAGGTCGAATGTTTGACCACTCTTCTTGACAGAATTGGTGCAGTTCAGCTAAATGTGATGGTTTTCTTGCATGAACCCGTTTCTTTAGCACTGTCCACATGTTCTCAATGGGGTTTAAGTCAGGACTTTGGGAAGGCCATTCTAAAACCTTAATTCTAGCCTGGTTTAGCCATTCCTTTACCACTTTTGATGTGTGTTTTGGGTCATTGTCTTGTTGGAACACCCAACTGCGCCCAAGACCCAACCTTCGGGCTGATGGTTTTAAGTTTTCCTGCAGAATTTGGAGGTAATCCTCCTTCTTCATTATCCCATTTACTTTCTGCAAAGAACCAGTTCCACTGGCAGCAAAACATCCCCAGAGCATAATACTACCACCACCATGCTTGACAGTAGGCATGGTGTTCCTGGGATTAAAGGCCTCACCTTTTCTCCTCCAAACATATTGCTGGGTGTTGTGGCCAAACAGCTCAATTTTTGTTTCGTCTGACCAGAGAACTTTCCTCCAGAAGGTTTTATCTTTGTCCATGTGATCAGCAGCAAACTTCAGCCGAGTCTTAAGGTGCCTTTTCTGGAGCAAGGGCTTCTTTCTTGCACGGCAGCCTCTCAGTCCATGGCGATGTAAAACACGCTTGACTGTGGAGACTGACACCTGTGTTCCATCAGCTTCCAAATCCTTGCAGACCTGCTTCTTGGTGATTCTTGGTTGACTCTTGACCATCCTGACCAATCTCCTCTCGGCAGCATGTGATAGCTTGCGTTTTCTTCCTGATCGTGGCAGTGACACAACTGTTCCATGCACTTTATACTTGCGTATAATTGTCTGCACAGTTGCTCTTGGGACCTGTAGCTGCTTTGAAATGGCTCCAAGTGACTTCCCTGACTTGTTCAAGTCAATAATTCGCTTTTTCAGATCCACACTGAGTTCCTTTGACTTTCCCATTGTAGCTTTTGTAGCTGAGTCTAATCACTGGGTCAAATGAGCCCTATTTAAATGGGCTCATGAGAAGTCAACAGCTGTAGTCAATCAGAATCACTTACAAGAAGTGAAGAGGCCATGACATGAAGCTAATTTGATTGACACAACTCGCTACATCACCAAAATTGACAAATTTTGTTGCTGTATGTATATTTTTGACCCAGCAGATTTGGTGACATTTTCAGCAGACCCATAATAAATTTATGAAAGAACCAAATTTTATGACTGTTTTTTGTGACAAACATGTATGTGTTCCGATCACTCTATCACAGAAAAATAAGAGTTGTAGAACTTATTGAAAACTCAAGACAGCCATAACATTATGTTTTTTTACAAGTGTATGTAAACTTTTGACCACAACTGTATATGCAAATTTGTCCACCGTAAGTGACATCAAACTTGCACCAGTTGTGCGTTTTTTGGGGGTATGATGTCGCCTATCAGGCACGGGTAGTAACGGCTGGTCTTTCTGGCGTTTTACAGTTCGAATCTTTGGATCTGCTGACCCCTAGCCAAGCAGCTGAACTCACTCTGACTTCTGGAGCACTGAACAGCACAAGTCAAATCGACCAAGTGTTCAACCGACTAGACAATGGCGATGCTTTCGGGAACCTGGATGAGTTTCTCACAGCCCTCACTGATCGTAAGGTAAGTGACAGGCTCAAACTGTATAAAATCCCTACACAACTACACTTGCAGTGGGGTGGTATCTGTGATTTGAGGAAAGACACTGGCTTGAGATTCAATTCCGGCCTCTTGCGTGGTTTCTCTGCAGGTCGACCAAATAATTCCTGCTGTGAGAGATGTGATGATGAATCGAACCTTCCAGATCATCAGCACAGAATTCCCAGAGTTTGAGACCTCTGACTGGATAGACTGGTTTGATGTCAAGCTAGTCCCTATCCTTCCCAGTTTCACTGCTGAGATGCTAGCGGTGGCCATCAACCACACCAACTGCACCAACTACCGAGTAATGTAAGTTTATGGTTGCAAAACTGCAATTCTCCGTTGCGGTCCAACTTACTGCCCTTGCAGCCTAGAAATCAACTGTTGCCATTGGCAAATACCAAGTCAATTTCTTATCAGATATAATGTTCTCTTCTTGCAGTGTTTCAGGAATGAGCCACGTCTTCTTTGAAATGACTGCCAGCAGGAGGGAGGAAATAACAGAGGTTTTAGTCAGTTTCCTGAAGGATTCTGCTGCAGAGGTCAACACACCAGGTACATGCCCCTTCGTACACAGCTGCTTCCAGGCATGTGTTTGCAGCATGTTTTGCAGTCATTGTTTCTTAGATACAGCGGCCTCATAATATGACGGGACCTGTACCGTTTTCTTTTTCTGCTGTTCTGTGTTCAAACAGTTTGCAGCAAGGATATCCACGGTGATGCAGAATGGCTGAAAACCAACTTGGGTCAGTTCTGGAAAATGGCAAACTACTCCGACCTCAAAGACCTGAACATCTCTGGGGTAACACTATCGTTTCCTGTTCTAACGTTCAAGACTCGTAGAGCTATTGTCCATCAATTTAGATTTCTGTTTTAGGTCCAATCACAGCAGGGGAACTGCAGGAATACGACTCATATTCACAGCCAATTCCTTTTTTATTTCTCTTAGGTGGCAGTCATCGACTCCCTTTCTCCAGAACAGAAAGCACAACTGATACTGGACCCATCTGGTGGGGCTCTAGAGAATGAGACATTGGTGAAGGAAGTGATGATCGGAATGCTGTCATCTTCGGCAGAGGAGCAGCTGAATGTGTTCTTTGAGATGTTTGTCAACATCACAGAAGAGGTAAGCTGTTCTTCTGTAAAAAGTACATGTGGCATCACCCAACAAAGCAAACTTTGTGGAAATTACAGTGGAGCAATAAAATTTCTACAGTAGATTTAAACCTGTTATTTTCTTCTTTTCTAGAAACAAATCGACTTCATTGAAAACGAAGCTGTGAGAGACACGATCCTGAACCTGACTTTGACTGCTCTGGCTCCCGAATTTGACGTCTTCCAGCCAAGTCAGTTTAAGTTGTGGTTCCAAGAGTATCTCGTAGTTCTTCTGGCCAGTTTCCAACCCAGCTGGCTTAACCTGATCCCCAGAAACCTCAGCTGTGATTCCTATAAGGCAATGTGAGTGACTGATTCTGTTTAGTTAACTTGGATTACTTATGGAACATGTACTGGCTCATAGAATTGGGAATAAAAATGGGGTAACAGAATGTTTTCTGTTTTACACAGTTTGAGGGGCATGGACATGAGTCTGGCAGTTCTTCCACTTGACCTGGAAGAGGGACTCAGATTGAGCAGAGAATTACTGAGCCTAACTTTGCCACAAGGTATGCAAGGGACACAAATTCCAAAAACACACAATGGTGGATTTAGCTTGCCCATTACCGTAGAATAAACGCAAAATTTTCCCTTCGTCTTCTCTAGATTGCACGGCTCCCTTCCCCGTAGGAGTGGTAAGTAGTCCTCTGTAAGGAACTGCATTGTTTTATGAATGTACATGAAAACTATTACCACTGGCTAACATGCTTTCTCATCACTTGTTTTCCTTTAGTGCAAGGAGACAGTTGTAGACGGTAAGAGATAAAGCATGTGCTTTCTTAATAATTCTAAACTTCCAGATCACGTGTTGCAAGCATACATTTGAGTAGGCTGATGATCATTTTTATGATGAATTTTCTTTCTTTTCGCAGATAATTTTTGTCAAGAAGTAGGCGGGTAAGTCTTTGTGCTTATAACGAATTAAAATTGTAGAACTCTGAGAAGTATTACAGGTGATATAATAGAATTTTATCCTCCACAGTCTTCCACCACAGACTCAAGCCTCTTTTGGAAATGTCTCTGAAAAACTCTGCAACATCAGCATCTCTCAATACATCTGTTCATCAGTAAGGCCTCTAAGAACCCGTTGCAAAATTCCTCTTGGCAATCCTCTCCTTATGCAGCATGTTGTCATTTACGTAACCATTTAAAATGGACTTTTTTGAACCGGTAATTATGTTTGTTTGTTTTTTTTAGGATGAAGCTCTGTCCTCCAGTGACCTTGTCACAGTGCTGACATGTCAGCTCGCCAGCAAATTGGACTACAACACGACAGTTTGGAAGCTTTTCTTCCAAAAGTTTGAAGCATCTCTGGATGAAGCCCTAGACACTTTCTCCGAAATGGTAGGTAACACTTAGTGGCAGCTTAACAAAACTGTAACATTGGTTTGGAATTGTATATTCCAACGTCCACTTTCTCTTACAGACTCTGAACATCAGTCTGTCTCAACCGTATGTTCTTGATGCCGTCGGTGAGGTAAAACTCAACAACTTCAGTGAGGCACAGCTTACGGATGCTGCCTTCATCAACAAGTGGTTCCAGATTAGGCTCAGACCATTTTTGTCAACAGTGTCCACAAACTTCCTCTCCTGTCTCAGTTCTAAGAACTTCAGCTGTCGGTCCTACCAAGTTGTGTAAGTATGGAGAGCAGAACTTTAGGACAGCACAGCAGGGATTTATGTAATGCAGTTTGTTAAGAAAAAGCGTAGAATCCACAGTAAGGTCTGATCTCTTCTTATCCAACTTAGGGTGAAGGCATTTAGCGGGCAAGATCAACTCATGAAAGAGCATCAGAAATGGGCCATCTTTAATTATTTCATCTATCCCTTCCTCTCAAGAGATGACCTTTCAGGTACAAAGAGACATTTTGCCCTCCTTGACAACAAAATGCAATAAAACAAGATCTCTTTCCAAAGTTCTGTTTTCAATCCCTTTGCTTTTTGCATTCACTGTAGATCCTGGGTGTGTTTCCAGTGCTTCTGACAGCAAAGACTGGTTACAAAAGAACTTTGGAGAGTTCCTCAACTATGCCACCTTGACAGAGCTCACAGATCTATATGCAAATTTGTCCACCGTAAGTGACATCAAACTTGCACCAGTTGTGCGTTTTTTGGGGGGTATGATGTCGCCCATCAGGCACGGGTAGTAACGGCTGGTCATTCTGGTGTTTTACAGTTCGAATCTTTGGATCTGCTGACCCCTAGCCAAGCAGCTGAACTCACTCTGACTTCTGGAGCACTGAACAGCACAAGACAAATCGACCAAGTGTTCAACCGACTAGACAATGGCGATGCTTTTGAGAACCTGGATGAGTTTCTCACAGCCCTCACTGATCGTAAGGTAAGTGACAGGCTCAAACTGTATAAAATCCCTACACAACTACACTTGCAGTGGGGTGGTATCTGTGATTTGAGGAAAGACACTGGCTTGAGATTCAATTCCCGCCTCTTGCGTGGTTTCTCTGCAGGTCGACCAAATAATTCCTGCTGTGAGAGATGTGATGATGAATCGAACCTTCCAGATCATCAGCACAGAATTCCCAGAGTTTGAGACCTCTGACTGGATAGACTGGTTTGATGTCAAGCTAGTCCCTATCCTTCCCAGTTTCACTGCTGAGATGCTAGCGGTGGCCATCAACCACACCAACTGCACCAACTACCGAGTAATGTAAGTTTATGGTTCCAAAATTGCAATTCTCCGTTGTTGTCCAACTTACTGCCCTTGCAGCCTAGAAATCAACTGTTGCCATTGGCAAATACCAAGTCAATTTCTTATCAGATATAATGTTCTCTTCTTGCAGTGTTTCAGGAATGAGCCACGTCTTCTTTGAAATGACTGCCAGCAGGAGGGAGGAAATAACAGAGGTTTTAGTCAGTTTCCTGAAGGATTCTGCTGCAGAGGTCAACACACCAGGTACATGCCCCTTCGTACACAGCTGCTTCCAGGCATGTGTTTGCAGCATGTTTTGCAGTCATTGTTTCTCAGATACAGCGGCCTCATAATATGACGGGACCTGTACCGTTTTCTTTTTCTGCTCTTCTGTGTTCAAACAGTTTGCAGCAAGGATATCCACGGTGATGCAGAATGGCTGAAAACCAACTTGGGTCAGTTCTGGAAAATGGCAAACTACTCCGACCTCAAAGACCTGAACATCTCTGGGGTAACACTATCGTTTCCTGTTCTAACGTTCAAGACTCGTAGAGCTATTGTCCATCAATTTAGATTTCTGTTTTAGGTCCAATCACAGCAGGGAAACTGCAGGAATACGACTCATATTCACAGCCAATTCCTTTTTTATTTCTCTTAGGTGGCAGTCATCGACTCCCTTTCTCCAGAACAGAAAGCACAACTGATACTGGACCCATCTGGTGGGGCTCTAGAGAATGAGACATTGGTGAAGGAAGTGATGATCGGAATGCTGTCATCTTCGGCAGAGGAGCAGCTGAATGTGTTCTTTGAGATGTTTGTCAACATCACCGAAGAGGTAAGCTGTTCTTCTGTAAAAAGTACATGTGGCATCACCCAACAAAGCAAACTTTGTGGAAATTACAGTGGAGCAATACAATTTCTACAGTAGATTTAAACCTGTTATTTTCTTCTTTTCTAGAAACAAATCGACTTCATTGAAAACGAAGCTGTGAGAGACACGATCCTGAACCTGACTTTGACTGCTCTGGCTCCCGAATTTGACGTCTTCCAGCCAAGTCAGTTTAAGTTGTGGTTCCAAGAGTATCTCGTAGTTCTTCTGGCCAGTTTCCAACCCAGCTGGCTTGACCTGATCCCCAGAAACCTCAGCTGTGATTCCTATAAGGCAATGTGAGTGACTGATTCTGTTTAGTTAATTTGGATTACTTATGGAACATGTACTGGCTCATAGAATTGGGAATAAAAATGGGGTAACAGAATGTTTTCTGTTTTACACAGTTTGAGGGGCATGGACATGAGTCTGGCAGTTCTTCCACTTGACCTGGAAGAGGGACTCAGATTGAGCAGAGAATTACTGAGCCTAACTTTGCCACAAGGTATGCAAGGGACACAAATTCCAAAAACACACAATGGTGGATTTAGCTTGCCCATTACCGTAGAATAAACGCAAAATTTTCCCTTCGTCTTCTCTAGATTGCACGGCTCCCTTCCCCGTAGGAGTGGTAAGTAGTCCTCTGTAAGGAACTGCATTGTTTTATGAATGTACATAAAAAAACTATTACCACTGGCTAACATGCTTTCTCATCACTTGTTTTCCTTTAGTGCAAGGAGACAGTTGTAGATGGTAAGAGATAAAGCATGTGCTTTCTTAATAATTCTAAACTTCCAGATCACATGTTGCAAACATACATTTGAGTAGGCTGATGATCATTTTTATGATGAATTTCCATTCTTTTTGCAGATAATTTTTGTCAAGAAGTAGGCGGGTAAGTCTTTGTGCTTATAACGAATTAAAATTGTAGAACTCTGAGAAGTATTACAGGTGATATAATAGAATTTTATCCTCCACAGTCTTCCACCACAGACTCAAGCCTCTTTTGGAAATGTCTCTGAAAAACTCTGCAACATCAGCATCTCTCAATACATCTGTTCATCAGTAAGGCCTCTAAGAACCCGTTGCAAAATGCCTCTTGGCAATCCTCTCCTTATGAAGCATGTTGTCATTTACGTAACCATTTAAAATGGACTTTTTTGAACCGGTAATTATGATTGTTTGTTTTTTTAGGATGAAGCTCTGTCCTCCAGTGACCTTGTCACAGTGCTGACATGTCAGCTCGCCAGCAAATTGGACTACAACACGACAGTTTGGAAGCTTTTCTTCCAAAAGTTTGAAGCATCTCTGGATGAAGCCCTAGACACTTTCTCCGAAATGGTAGGTAACACTTAGTGGCAGCTTAACAAAACTGTAACATTGGTTTGGAACTGTATATTCCAACGTCCACTTTCTCTTACAGAATCTGAACATCAGTCTGTCTCAACCGTATGTTCTTGATGCCGTCAGTGAGGTAAAACTCAACAACTTCAGTGAGGCACAGCTTACGGATGCTGCCTTCATCAACAAGTGGTTCCAGATTAGGCTCAGACCATTTTTGTCAACAGTGTCCACAAACTTCCTCTCCTGTCTCAGTTCTAAGAACTTCAGCTGTCGGTCCTACCAAGTTGTGTAAGTATGGAGAGCAGAATTTTAGGACAGCACAGCAGGGATTTATGTAATGCAGTTTGTTAAGAAAAAGCATAGAATCCACACTAAGATCTGAACTCTTCTTATCCAACTTAGGGTGAAGGCATTTAGCGGGCAAGATCAACTCATGAAAGAGCATCAGAAATGGGCCGTCTTTAATTATTTCATCTATCCCTTCCTCTCAAGAGATGACCTTTCAGGTACAAAGAGACATTTTGCCCTCCTTGACAACAAAATGCAATAAAACAAGATCTCTTTACAAAGTTCTATTTTCAATCCCTTTGCTTTTTGCTTTCATTGTAGATCCTGGGTGTGTTTCCAGTGCTTCTGACAGCAAAGACTGGTTACAAAAGAACTTTGGAGAGTTCCTCAACTATGCCACCTTGACAGAGCTCACAGATCTATATGCAAATTTGTCCACCGTAAGTGACATCAAACTTGCACCAGTTGTGCGTTTTTTGGGGGTATGATGTCGCCTATCAGGCACGGGTAGTAACGGCTGGTCTTTCTGGCGTTTTACAGTTCGAATCTTTGGATCTGCTGACCCCTAGCCAAGCAGCTGAACTCACTCTGACTTCTGGAGCACTGAACAGCACAAGTCAAATCGACCAAGTGTTCAACCGACTAGACAATGGCGATGCTTTCGGGAACCTGGATGAGTTTCTCACAGCCCTCACTGATCGTAAGGTAAGTGACAGGCTCAAACTGTATAAAATCCCTACACAACTACACTTGCAGTGGGGTGGTATCTGTGATTTGAGGAAAGACACTGGCTTGAGATTCAATTCCGGCCTCTTGCGTGGTTTCTCTGCAGGTCGACCAAATAATTCCTGCTGTGAGAGATGTGATGATGAATCGAACCTTCCAGATCATCAGCACAGAATTCCCAGAGTTTGAGACCTCTGACTGGATAGACTGGTTTGATGTCAAGCTAGTCCCTATCCTTCCCAGTTTCACTGCTGAGATGCTAGCAGTGGCCATCAACCACACCAACTGCACCAACTACCGAGTAATGTAAGTTTATGGTTCCAAAATTGCAATTCTCCGTTGCTGTCCAACTTACTGCCCTTGCAGCCTAGAAATCAACTGTTGCCATTGGCAAATACCAAGTCAATTTCTTATCAGATATAATGTTCTCTTCTTGCAGTGTTTCAGGAATGAGCCACGTCTTCTTTGAAATGACTGCCAGCAGGAGGGAGGAAATAACAGAGGTTTTAGTCAGTTTCCTGAAGGATTCTGCTGCAGAGGTCAACACACCAGGTACATGCCCCTTCGTACACAGCTGCTTCCAGGCATGTGTTTGCAGCATGTTTTGCAGTCATTGTTTCTCAGATACAGCGGCCTCATAATATGACGGGACCTGTACCGTTTTCTTTTTCTGCTGTTCTGTGTTCAAACAGTTTGCAGCAAGGATATCCACGGTGATGCAGAATGGCTGAAAACCAACTTGGGTCAGTTCTGGAAAATGGCAAACTACTCCGACCTCAAAGACCTGAACATCTCTGGGGTAACACTATCGTTTCTTGTTCTAACGTTCAAGACTCGTAGAGCTATTGTCCATCAATTTAGATTTCTGTTTTAGGTCCAATCACAGCAGGGAAACTGCAGGAATACGACTCATATTCACAGCCAATTCCTTTTTTATTTCCCTTAGGTGGCAGTCATCGACTCCCTTTCTCCAGAACAGAAAGCACAACTGATACTGGACCCATCTGGTGGGGCTCTAGAGAATGAGACATTGGTGAAGGAAGTGATGATCGGAATGCTGTCATCTTCGGCAGAGGAGCAGCTGAATGTGTTCTTTGAGATGTTTGTCAACATCACAGAAGAGGTAAGCTGTTCTTCTGTAAAAAGTACATGTGGCATCACCCAACAAAGCAAACTTTGTGGAAATTGCAGTGGAGCAATACAATTTCTACAGTAGATTTAAACCTGTTATTTTCTTCTTTTCTAGAAACAAATCGACTTCATTGAAAACGAAGCTGTGAGAGACACGATCCTGAACCTGACTTTGACTGCTCTGGCTCCCGAATTTGACGTCTTCCAGCCAAGTCAGTTTAAGTTGTGGTTCCAAGAGTATCTCGTAGTTCTTCTGGCCAGTTTCCAACCCAGCTGGCTTGACCTGATCCCCAGAAACCTCAGCTGTGATTCCTATAAGGCAATGTGAGTGACTGATTCTGTTTAGTTAACTTGGATTACTTATGGAACATGTACTGGCTCATAGAATTGGGAATAAAAATGGGGTAACAGAATGTTTTCTGTTTTACACAGTTTGAGGGGCATGGACATGAGTCTGGCAGTTCTTCCACTTGACCTGGAAGAGGGACTCAGATTGAGCAGAGAATTACTGAGCCTAACTTTGCCACAAGGTATGCAAGGGACACAAATTCCAAAAACACACAATGGTGGATTTAGCTTGCCCATTACCGTAGAATAAACGCAAAATTTTCCCTTCGTCTTCTCTAGATTGCACGGCTCCCTTCCCCGTAGGAGTGGTAAGTAGTCCTCTGTAAGGAACTGCATTGTTTTATGAATGTACATAAAAAAACTATTACCACTGGCTAACATGCTTTCTCATCACTTGTTTTCCTTTAGTGCAAGGAGACAGTTGTAGATGGTAAGAGATAAAGCATGTGCTTTCTTAATAATTCTAAACTTCCAGATCACATGTTGCAAACATACATTTGAGTAGGCTGATGATCATTTTTATGATGAATTTCCATTCTTTTTGCAGATAATTTTTGTCAAGAAGTAGGCGGGTAAGTCTTTGTGCTTATAACGAATTAAAATTGTAGAACTCTGAGAAGTATTACAGGTGATATAATAGAATTTTATCCTCCACAGTCTTCCACCACAGACTCAAGCCTCTTTTGGAAATGTCTCTGAAAAACTCTGCAACATCAGCATCTCTCAATACATCTGTTCATCAGTAAGGCCTCTAAGAACCCGTTGCAAAATGCCTCTTGGCAATCCTCTCCTTATGAAGCATGTTGTCATTTACGTAACCATTTAAAATGGACTTTTTTGAACCGGTAATTATGATTGTTTGTTTTTTTAGGATGAAGCTCTGTCCTCCAGTGACCTTGTCACAGTGCTGACATGTCAGCTCGCCAGCAAATTGGACTACAACACGACAGTTTGGAAGCTTTTCTTCCAAAAGTTTGAAGCATCTCTGGATGAAGCCCTAGACACTTTCTCCGAAATGGTAGGTAACACTTAGTGGCAGCTTAACAAAACTGTAACATTGGTTTGGAACTGTATATTCCAACGTCCACTTTCTCTTACAGAATCTGAACATCAGTCTGTCTCAACCGTATGTTCTTGATGCCGTCAGTGAGGTAAAACTCAACAACTTCAGTGAGGCACAGCTTACGGATGCTGCCTTCATCAACAAGTGGTTCCAGATTAGGCTCAGACCATTTTTGTCAACAGTGTCCACAAACTTCCTCTCCTGTCTCAGTTCTAAGAACTTCAGCTGTCGGTCCTACCAAGTTGTGTAAGTATGGAGAGCAGAATTTAAGGACAGCACAGCAGGGATTTATGGAATGCAGTTTGTTAAGAAAAAGCTTAGAATCCACAGTAAGGTCTGATCTCTTCTTATCCAACTTAGGGTGAAGGCATTTAGCGGGCAAGATCAACTCATGAAAGAGCATCAAAAATGGGCCGTCTTTAATTATTTCATCTATCCCTTCCTCTCAAGAGATGACCTTTCAGGTACAAAGAGACATTTTGCCCTCCTTGACAACAAAATGCAATAAAACAAGATCTCTTTCCAAAGTTCTGTTTTCAATCCCTTTGCTTTTTGCGTTCATTGTAGATCCTGGGTGTGTTTCCAGTGCTTCTGACAGCAAAGACTGGTTACAAAAGAACTTTGGAGAGTTCCTCAACTATGCCACTTTGACAGAGCTCACAGATCTATATGCAAATTTGTCCACCGTAAGTGACATCAAACTTGCACCAGTTGTGCGTTTTTTGGGGGTATGATGTCGCCTATCAGGCACGGGTAGTAACGGCTGGTCTTTCTGGCGTTTTACAGTTCGAATCTTTGGATCTGCTGACCCCTAGCCAAGCAGCTGAACTCACTCTGACTTCTGGAGCACTGAACAGCACAAGTCAAATCGACCAAGTGTTCAACCGACTAGACAATGGCGATGCTTTTGGGAACCTGGATGAGTTTCTCACAGCCCTCACTGATCGTAAGGTAAGTGACAGGCTCAAACTGTATAAAATCCCTACACAACTACACTTGCAGTGGGGTGGTATCTGTGATTTGAGGAAAGACACTGGCTTGAGATTCAATTCCGGCCTCTTGCGTGGTTTCTCTGCAGGTCGACCAAATAATTCCTGCTGTGAGAGATGTGATGATGAATCGAACCTTCCAGATCATCAGCACAGAATTCCCAGAGTTTGAGACCTCTGACTGGATAGACTGGTTTGATGTCAAGCTAGTCCCTATCCTTCCCAGTTTCACTGCTGAGATGCTAGCGGTGGCCATCAACCACACCAACTGCACCAACTACCGAGTAATGTAAGTTTATGGTTGCAAAACTGCAATTCTCCGTTGCTGTCCAACTTACTGCCCTTGCAGCCTAGAAATCAACTGTTGCCATTGGCAAATACCAAGTCAATTTCTTATCAGATATAATGTTCTCTTCTTGCAGTGTTTCAGGAATGAGCCACGTCTTCTTTGAAATGACTGCCAGCAGGAGGGAGGAAATAACAGAGGTTTTAGTCAGTTTCCTGAAGGATTCTGCTGCAGAGGTCAACACACCAGGTACATGCCCCTTCGTACACAGCTGCTTCCACGTATGTGTTTGCAGCATGTTTTGCAGTCATTGTTTCTCAGATACAGCGGCCTCATAATATGACGGGACCTGTACCGTTTTCTTTTTCTGCTGTTCTGTGTTCAAACAGTTTGCAGCAAGGATATCCACGGTGATGCAGAATGGCTGAAAACCAACTTGGGTCAGTTCTGGAAAATGGCACACTACTCCGACCTCAAAGACCTGAACATCTCTGGGGTAACACTATCGTTTCTTGTTCTAACGTTCAAGACTCGTAGAGCTATTGTCCATCAATTTAGATTTCTGTTTTAGTTCCAATCACAGCAGGGAAACTGCAGGAATACGACTCATATTCACAGCCAATTCCTTTTTTATTTCTCTTAGGTGGCAGTCATCGACTCCCTTTCTCCAGAACAGAAAGCACAACTGATACTGGACCCATCTGGTGGGGCTCTAGAGAATGAGACATTGGTGAAGGAAGTGATGATCGGAATGCTGTCATCTTCGGCAGAGGAGCAGCTGAATGTGTTCTTTGAGATGTTTGTCAATATCACCGAAGAAGTAAGCTGTTCTTCTGTAAAAAGTACATGTGGCATCACCCAACAAAGCAAACTTTGTGGAAATTGCAGTGGAGCAATACAATTTTTACAGTAGATTTAAACCTGTTATTTTCTTCTTTTCTAGAAACAAATCGACTTCATTGAAAACGAAGCTGTGAGAGACACGATCCTGAACCTGACTTTGACTGCTCTGGCTCCCGAATTTGACGTCTTCCAGCCAAGTCAGTTTAAGTTGTGGTTCCAAGAGTATCTCGTAGTTCTTCTGGCCAGTTTCCAACCCAGCTGGCTTGACTTGATCCCCAGAAACCTCAGCTGTGATTCCTATAAGGCAATGTGAGTGACTGATTCTGTTTAGTTAACTTGGATTACTTATGGAACATGTACTGGCTCATAGAATTGGGAATAAAAATGGGGTAACAGAATGTTTTCTGTTTTACACAGTTTGAGGGGCATGGACATGAGTCTGGCAGTTCTTCCACTTGACCTGGAAGAGGGACTCAGATTGAGCAGAGAATTACTGAGCCTAATTTTGCCACAAGGTATGCAGGGGACACAAATTCCAAAAACACACAATGGTGGATTTAGCTTGCCCATTACCGTAGAATAAATGCAAAATTTTCCCTTCGTCTTCTCTAGATTGCACGGCTCCCTTCCCCGTAGGAGTGGTAAGTAGTCCTCTGTAAGGAACTGCATTGTTTTATGAATGTACATGAAAACTATTACCACTGGCTAACATGCTTTCTCATCACTTGTTTTCCTTTAGTGCAAGGAGACAGTTGTAGATGGTAAGAGATAAAGCATGTGCTTTCTTAATAATTCTAAACTTCCAGATCACGTGTTGCAAACATACATTTGAGTAGGCTGATGATCATTTTTATGATGAATTTCCTTTCTTTTCGCAGATAATTTTTGTCAAGAAGTAGGCGGGTAAGTCTTTGTGCTTATAACGAATTAAAATTGTAGAACTCTGAGAAGTATTACAGGTGATATAATAGAATTTTATCCTCCACAGTCTTCCACCACAGACTCAAGCCTCTTTTGGAAATGTCTCTGAAAAACTCTGCAACATCAGCATCTCTCAATACATCTGTTCATCAGTAAGGCCTCTAAGAACCCGTTGCAAAATTCCTCTTGGCAATCCTCTCCTTATGCAGCATGTTGTCATTTACGTAACCATTTAAAATTGACTTTTTTGAACCGGTAATTATGATTGTTTGTTTTTTTAGGATGAAGCTCTGTCCTCCAGTGACCTTGTCACAGTGCTGACATGTCAGCTCGCCAGCAAATTGGACTACAACACGACAGTTTGGAAGCTTTTCTTCCAAAAGTTTGAAGCATCTCTGGATGAAGCCCTAGACACTTTCTCCGAAATGGTAGGTAACACTTAGTGGCAGCTTAACAAAACTGTAACATTGGTTTGGAATTGTATATTCCAACGTCCACTTTCTCTTACAGACTCTGAACATCAGTCTGTCTCAACCGTATGTTCTTGATGCCGTCGGTGAGGTAAAACTCAACAACTTCAGTGAGGCACAGCTTACGGATGCTGCCTTCATCAACAAGTGGTTCCAGATTAGGCTCAGACCATTTTTGTCAACAGTGTCCACAAACTTCCTCTCCTGTCTCAGTTCTAAGAACTTCAGCTGTCGGTCCTACCAAGTTGTGTAAGTATGGAGAGCAGAACTTTAGGACAGCACAGCAGGGATTTATGTAATGCAGTTTGTTAAGAAAAAGCGTAGAATCCACAGTAAGGTCTGATCTCTTCTTATCCAACTTAGGGTGAAGGCATTTAGCGGGCAAGATCAACTCATGAAAGAGCATCAGAAATGGGCCGTCTTTAATTATTTCATCTATCCCTTCCTCTCAAGAGATGACCTTTCAGGTACAAAGAGACATTTTGCCCTCCTTGACAACAAAATGCAATAAAACAAGATCTCTTTCCAAAGTTCTGTTTTCAATCCCTTTGCTTTTTGCATTCATTGTAGATCCTGGGTGTGTTTCCAGTGCTTCTGACAGCAAAGACTGGTTACAAAAGAACTTTGGAGAGTTCCTCAACTATGCCACCTTGACAGAGCTCACAGATCTATATGCAAATTTGTCCACCGTAAGTGACATCAAACTTGCACCAGTTGTGTGTTTTTTGGGGGGTATGATGTCGCCCATCAGGCACGGGTAGTAACGGCTGGTCATTCTGGTGTTTTACAGTTCGAATCTTTGGATCTGCTGACCCCTAGCCAAGCAGCTGAACTCACTCTGACTTCTGGAGCACTGAACAGCACAAGACAAATCGACCAAGTGTTCAACCGACTAGACAATGGCGATGCTTTTGGGAACCTGGATGAGTTTCTCACAGCCCTCACTGATCGTAAGGTAAGTGACAGGCTCAAACTGTATAAAATCCCTACACAACTACACTTGCAGTGGGGTGGTATCTGTGATTTGAGGAAAGACACTGGCTTGAGATTCAATTCCCGCCTCTTGCGTGGTTTCTCTGCAGGTCGACCAAATAATCCCTGTTGTGAGAGATGTGATGATGAATCGAACCTTCCAGATCATCAGCACAGAATTCCCAGAGTTTGAGACCTCTGACTGGATAGACTGGTTTGATGTCAAGCTAGTCCCTATCCTTCCCAGTTTCACTGCTGAGATGCTAGCGGTGGCCATCAACCACACCAACTGCACCAACTACCGAGTAATGTAAGTTTATGGTTGCAAAACTGCAATTCTCCGTTGCTGTCCAACTTACTGCCCTTGCAGCCTAGAAATCAACTGTTGCCATTGGCAAATACCAAGTCAATTTCTTATCAGATATAATGTTCTCTTCTTGCAGTGTTTCAGGAATGAGCCACGTCTTCTTTGAAATGACTGCCAGCAGGAGGGAGGAAATAACAGAGGTTTTAGTCAGTTTCCTGAAGGATTCTGCTGCAGAGGTCAACACACCAGGTACATGCCCCTTCGTACACAGCTGCTTCCAGGCATGTGT
Source organism: Astyanax mexicanus (assembly GCF_023375975.1). Classification (NCBI taxonomy): domain Eukaryota; kingdom Metazoa; phylum Chordata; class Actinopteri; order Characiformes; family Acestrorhamphidae; genus Astyanax; species Astyanax mexicanus. The sequence continues at coordinate 42,098,798 of NC_064428.1, read as the reverse complement.
TTGCAGCATGTTTTGCAGTCATTGTTTCTCAGATACAGCGGCCTCATAATATGACGGGACCTGTACCGTTTTCTTTTTCTGCTGTTCTGTGTTCAAACAGTTTGCAGCAAGGATATCCACGGTGATGCAGAATGGCTGAAAACCAACTTGGGTCAGTTCTGGAAAATGGCAAACTACTCCGACCTCAAAGACCTGAACATCTCTGGGGTAACACTATCGTTTCCTGTTCTAACGTTCAAGACTCGTAGAGCTATTGTCCATCAATTTAGATTTCTGTTTTAGGTCCAATCACAGCAGGGGAACTGCAGGAATACGACTCATATTCACAGCCAATTCCTTTTTTATTTCTCTTAGGTGGCAGTCATCGACTCCCTTTCTCCAGAACAGAAAGCACAACTGATACTGGACCCATCTGGTGGGGCTCTAGAGAATGAGACATTGGTGAAGGAAGTGATGATCGGAATGCTGTCATCTTCGGCAGAGGAGCAGCTGAATGTGTTCTTTGAGATGTTTGTCAACATCACCGAAGAGGTAAGCTGTTCTTCTGTAAAAAGTACATGTGGCATCACCCAACAAAGCAAACTTTGTGGAAATTACAGTGGAGCAATAAAATTTCTACAGTAGATTTAAACCTGTTATTTTCTTCTTTTCTAGAAACAAATCGACTTCATTGAAAACGAAGCTGTGAGAGACACGATCCTGAACCTGACTTTGACTGCTCTGGCTCCCGAATTTGACGTCTTCCAGCCAAGTCAGTTTAAGTTGTGGTTCCAAGAGTATCTCGTAGTTCTTCTGGCCAGTTTCCAACCCAGCTGGCTTAACCTGATCCCCAGAAACCTCAGCTGTGATTCCTATAAGGCAATGTGAGTGACTGATTCTGTTTAGTTAACTTGGATTACTTATGGAACATGTACTGGCTCATAGAATTGGGAATAAAAATGGGGTAACAGAATGTTTTCTGTTTTACACAGTTTGAGGGGCATGGACATGAGTCTGGCAGTTCTTCCACTTGACCTGGAAGAGGGACTCAGATTGAGCAGAGAATTACTGAGCCTAACTTTGCCACAAGGTATGCAAGGGACACAAATTCCAAAAACACACAATGGTGGATTTAGCTTGCCCATTACCGTAGAATAAATGCAAAATTTTCCCTTCGTCTTCTCTAGATTGCACGGCTCCCTTCCCCGTAGGAGTGGTAAGTAGTCCTCTGTAAGGAACTGCATTGTTTTATGAATGTACATGAAAACTATTACCACTGGCTAACATGCTTTCTCATCACTTGTTTTCCTTTAGTGCAAGGAGACAGTTGTAGACGGTAAGAGATAAAGCATGTGCTTTCTTAATAATTCTAAACTTCCAGATCACGTGTTGCAAGCATACATTTGAGTAGGCTGATGATCATTTTTATGATGAATTTTCTTTCTTTTCGCAGATAATTTTTGTCAAGAAGTAGGCGGGTAAGTCTTTGTGCTTATAACGAATTAAAATCGTAGAACTCTGAGAAGTATTACAGGTGATATAATAGAATTTTATCCTCCACAGTCTTCCACCACAGACTCAAGCCTCTTTTGGAAATGTCTCTGAAAAACTCTGCAACATCAGCATCTCTCAATACATCTGTTCATCAGTAAGGCCTCTAAGAACCCGTTGCAAAATTCCTCTTGGCAATCCTCTCCTTATGCAGCATGTTGTCATTTACGTAACCATTTAAAATTCACTTTTTTGAACCGGTAATTATGTTTGTTTTTTTTAGGATGAAGCTCTGTCCTCCAGTGACCTTGTCACAGTGCTGACATGTCAGCTCGCCAGCAAATTGGACTACAACACGACAGTTTGGAAGCTTTTCTTCCAAAAGTTTGAAGCATCTCTGGATGAAGCCCTAGACACTTTCTCCGAAATGGTAGGTAACACTTAGTGGCAGCTTAGCAAAACTGTAACATTGGTTTGGAATTGTATATTCCAACGTCCACTTTCTCTTACAGACTCTGAACATCAGTCTGTCTCAACCGTATGTTCTTGATGCCGTCAGTGAGGTAAAACTCAACAACTTCAGTGAGGCACAGCTTACGGATGCTGCCTTCATCAACAAGTGGTTCCAGATTAGGCTCAGACCATTTTTGTCAACAGTGTCCACAAACTTCCTCTCCTGTCTCAGTTCTAAGAACTTCAGCTGTCGGTCCTACCAAGTTGTGTAAGTATGGAGAGCAGAACTTTAGGACAGCACAGCAGGGATTTCTGTAATGCAGTCTGTTAAGAAAAAGCGTAGAATCCACAGTAAGGTCTGATCTCTTCTTATCCAACTTAGGGTGAAGGCATTTAGCGGGCAAGATCAACTCATGAAAGAGCATCAGAAATGGGCCGTCTTTAATTATTTCATCTATCCCTTCCTCTCAAGAGATGACCTTTCAGGTACAAAGAGACATTTTGCCCTCCTTGACAACAAAATGCAATAAAACAAGATCTCTTTCCAAAGTTCTGTTTTCAATCCCTTTGCTTTTTGCATTCATTGTAGATCCTGGGTGTGTTTCCAGTGCTTCTGACAGCAAAGACTGGTTACAAAAGAACTTTGGAGAGTTCCTCAACTATGCCACCTTGACAGAGCTCACAGATCTATATGCAAATTTGTCCACCGTAAGTGACATCAAACTTGCACCAGTTGTGCGTTTTTTGGGGGGTATGATGTCGCCCATCAGGCACGGGTAGTAACGGCTGGTCATTCTGGTGTTTTACAGTTCGAATCTTTGGATCTGCTGACCCCTAGCCAAGCAGCTGAACTCACTCTGACTTCTGGAGCACTGAACAGCACAAGACAAATCGACCAAGTGTTCAACCGACTAGACAATGGCGATGCTTTTGAGAACCTGGATGAGTTTCTCACAGCCCTCACTGATCGTAAGGTAAGTGACAGGCTCAAACTGTATAAAATCCCTACACAACTACACTTGCAGTGGGGTGGTATCTGTGATTTGAGGAAAGACACTGGCTTGAGATTCAATTCCGGCCTCTTGCGTGGTTTCTCTGCAGGTCGACCAAATAATTCCTGCTGTGAGAGATGTGATGATGAATCGAACCTTCCAGATCATCAGCACAGAATTCCAAGAGTTTGAGACCTCTGACTGGATAGACTGGTTTGATGTCAAGCTAGTCCCTATCCTTCCCAGTTTCACTGCTGAGATGCTAGCGGTGGCCATCAACCACACCAACTGCACCAACTACCGAGTAATGTAAGTTTATGGTTCCAAAATTGCAATTCTCCGTTGCTGTCCAACTTACTGCCCTTGCAGCCTAGAAATCAACTGTTGCCATTGGCAAATACCAAGTCAATTTCTTATCAGATATAATGTTCTCTTCTTGCAGTGTTTCAGGAATGAGCCACGTCTTCTTTGAAATGACTGCCAGCAGGAGGGAGGAAATAACAGAGGTTTTAGTCAGTTTCCTGAAGGATTCTGCTGCAGAGGTCAACACACCAGGTACATGCCCCTTCGTACACAGCTGCTTCCAGGCATGTGTTTGCAGCATGTTTTGCAGTCATTGTTTCTCAGATACAGCGGCCTCATAATATGACGGGACCTGTACCGTTTTCTTTTTCTGCTGTTCTGTGTTCAAACAGTTTGCAGCAAGGATATCCACGGTGATGCAGAATGGCTGAAAACCAACTTGGGTCAGTTCTGGAAAATGGCAAACTACTCCGACCTCAAAGACCTGAACATCTCTGGGGTAACACTATCGTTTCTTGTTCTAACGTTCAAGACTCGTAGAGCTATTGTCCATCAATTTAGATTTCTGTTTTAGGTCCAATCACAGCAGGGAAACTGCAGGAATACGACTCATATTCACAGCTAATTCCTTTTTTATTTCTCTTAGGTGGCAGTCATCGACTCCCTTTCTCCAGAACAGAAAGCACAACTGATACTGGACCCATCTGGTGGGGCTCTAGAGAATGAGACATTGGTGAAGGAAGTGATGATCGGAATGCTGTCATCTTCGGCAGAGGAGCAGCTGAATGTGTTCTTTGAGATGTTTGTCAACATCACCGAAGAGGTAAGCTGTTCTTCTGTAAAAAGTACATGTGGCATCACCCAACAAAGCAAACTTTGTGGAAATTACAGTGGAGCAATACAATTTCTACAGTAGATTTAAACCTGTTATTTTCTTCTTTTCTAGAAACAAATCGACTTCATTGAAAACGAAGCTGTGAGAGACACGATCCTGAACCTGACTTTGACTGCTCTGGCTCCCGAATTTGACGTCTTCCAGCCAAGTCAGTTTAAGTTGTGGTTCCAAGAGTATCTCGTAGTTCTTCTGGCCAGTTTCCAACCCAGCTGGCTTGACCTGATCCCCAGAAACCTCAGCTGTGATTCCTATAAGGCAATGTGAGTGACTGATTCTGTTTAGTTAACTTGGATTACTTATGGAACATGTACTGGCTCATAGAATTGGGAATAAAAATGGGGTAACAGAATGTTTTCTGTTTTACACAGTTTGAGGGGCATGGACATGAGTCTGGCAGTTCTTCCACTTGACCTGGAAGAGGGACTCAGATTGAGCAGAGAATTACTGAGCCTAATTTTGCCACAAGGTATGCAAGGGACACAAATTCCAAAAACACACAATGGTGGATTTAGCTTGCCCATTACCATAGAATAAACGCAAAATTTTCCTTTCGTCTTCTCTAGATTGCACGGCTCCCTTCCCCGTAGGAGTGGTAAGTAGTCCTCTGTAAGGAACTGCATTGTTTTATGAATGTACATGAAAACTATTACCACTGGCTAACATGCTTTCTTATCACTTGTTTTCCTTTAGTGCAAGGAGACAGTTGTATATGGTAAGAGATGAAGCATGTGCTTTCTTAATAATTCTAAACTTCCAGATCACGTGTTGCAAACATACATTTGAGTAGGCTGATGATCATTTTTATGATAAATTTCCTTTCTTTTCGCAGATAATTTTTGTCAAGAAGTAGGCGGGTAAGTCTTTGTGCTGATAAAGAATTAAAATTGTAGAACTCTGAGAAGTATTACAGGTGATATAATAGAATTTTATCCTCCACAGTCTTCCACCACAGACTGAAGCCTCTTTTGGAAATGTCTCTGAAAAACTCTGCAACATCAGCATCTCTCAATACATCTGTTCATCAGTAAGGCCTCTAAGAACCCGTTGCAAAATTCCTCTTGGCAATCCTCTCCTTATGCAGCATGTTGTCATTTACGTAACCATTTAAAATTGACTTTTTTGAACCGGTAATTAAGTTTGTTTGTTTTTTTTAGGATGAAGCTCTGTCCTCCAGTGACCTTGTCACAGTGCTGACATGTCAGCTCGCCAGCAAATTGGACTACAACACGACAGTTTGGAAGCTTTTCTTCCAAAAGTTTGAAGCATCTCTGGATGAAGCCCTAGACACTTTCTCCGAAATGGTAGGTAACACTTAGTGGCAGCTTAACAAAACTGTAACATTGGTTTGGAATTGTATATTCCAACGTCCACTTTCTCTTACAGACTCTGAACATCAGTCTGTCTCAACCGTATGTTCTTGATGCCGTCGGTGAGGTAAAACTCAACAACTTCAGTGAGGCACAGCTTACGGATGCTGCCTTCATCAACAAGTGGTTCCAGATTAGGCTCAGACCATTTTTGTCAACAGTGTCCACAAACCTCCTCTCCTGTCTCAGTTCTAAGAACTTCAGCTGTCGGTCCTACCAAGTTGTGTAAGTATGGAGAGCAGAACTTTAGGACAGCACAGCAGGGATTTATGGAATGCAGTTTGTTAAGAAAAAGCGTAGAATCCACAGTAAGGTCTGATCTCTTCTTATCCAACTTAGGGTGAAGGCATTTAGCGGGCAAGATCAACTCATGAAAGAGCATCAGAAATGGGCCGTCTTTAATTATTTCATCTATCCCTTCCTCTCAAGAGATGACCTTTCAGGTACAAAGAGACATTTTGCCCTCCTTGACAACAAAATGCAATAAAACAAGATCTCTTTCCAAAGTTCTGTTTTCAATCCCTTTGCTTTTTGCATTCATTGTAGATCCTGGGTGTGTTTCCAGTGCTTCTGACAGCAAAGACTGGTTACAAAAGAACTTTGGAGAGTTCCTCAACTATGCCACCTTGACAGAGCTCACAGATCTATATGCAAATTTGTCCACCGTAAGTGACATCAAACTTGCACCAGTTGTGCGTTTTTTGGGGGGTATGATGTCGCCCATCAGGCACGGGTAGTAACGGCTGGTCATTCTGGTGTTTTACAGTTCGAATCTTTGGATCTGCTGACCCCTAGCCAAGCAGCTGAACTCACTCTGACTTCTGGAGCACTGAACAGCACAAGACAAATCGACCAAGTGTTCAACCGACTAGACAATGGCGATGCTTTTGGGAACCTGGATGAGTTTCTCACAGCCCTCACTGATCGTAAGGTAAGTGACAGGCTCAAACTGTATAAAATCCCTACACAACTACACTTGCAGTGGGGTGGTATCTGTGATTTGAGGAAAGACACTGGCTTGAGATTCAATTCCGGCCTCTTGCGTGGTTTCTCTGCAGGTCGACCAAATAATCCCTGTTGTGAGAGATGTGATGATGAATCGAACCTTCCAGATCATCAGCACAGAATTCCCAGAGTTTGAGACCTCTGACTGGATAGACTGGTTTGATGTCAAGCTAGTCCCTATCCTTCCCAGTTTCACTGCTGAGATGCTAGCGGTGGCCATCAACCACACCAACTGCACCAACTACCGAGTAATGTAAGTTTATGGTTGCAAAACTGCAATTCTCCGTTGCTGTCCAACTTACTGCCCTTGCAGCCTAGAAATCAACTGTTGCCATTGGCAAATACCAAGTCAATTTCTTATCAGATATAATGTTCTCTTCTTGCAGTGTTTCAGGAATGAGCCACGTCTTCTTTGAAATGACTGCCAGCAGGAGGGAGGAAATAACAGAGGTTTTAGTCAGTTTCCTGAAGGATTCTGCTGCAGAGGTCAACACACCAGGTACATGCCCCTTCGTACACAGCTGCTTCCAGGCATGTGTTTGCAGCATGTTTTGCAGTCATTGTTTCTCAGATACAGCGGCCTCATAATATGACGGGACCTGTACCGTTTTCTTTTTCTGCTGTTCTGTGTTCAAACAGTTTGCAGCAAGGATATCCACGGTGATGCAGAATGGCTGAAAACCAACTTGGGTCAGTTCTGGAAAATGGCACACTACTCCGACCTCAAAGACCTGAACATCTCTGGGGTAACACTATCGTTTCTTGTTCTAACGTTCAAGACTCGTAGAGCTATTGTCCATCAATTTAGATTTCTGTTTTAGTTCCAATCACAGCAGGGAAACTGCAGGAATACGACTCATATTCACAGCCAATTCCTTTTTTATTTCTCTTAGGTGGCAGTCATCGACTCCCTTTCTCCAGAACAGAAAGCACAACTGATACTGGACCCATCTGGTGGGGCTCTAGAGAATGAGACATTGGTGAAGGAAGTGATGATCGGAATGCTGTCATCTTCGGCAGAGGAGCAGCTGAATGTGTTCTTTGAGATGTTTGTCAACATCACCGAAGAAGTAAGCTGTTCTTCTGTAAAAAGTACATGTGGCATCACCCAACAAAGCAAACTTTGTGGAAATTGCAGTGGAGCAATACAATTTTTACAGTAGATTTAAACCTGTTATTTTCTTCTTTTCTAGAAACAAATCGACTTCATTGAAAACGAAGCTGTGAGAGACACGATCCTGAACCTGACTTTGACTGCTCTGGCTCCCGAATTTGACGTCTTCCAGCCAAGTCAGTTTATGTTGTGGTTCCAAGAGTATCTCGTAGTTCTTCTGGCCAGTTTCCAACCCAGCTGGCTTGACCTGATCCCCAGAAACCTCAGCTGTGATTCCTATAAGGCAATGTGAGTGACTGATTCTGTTTAGTTAACTTGGATTACTTATGGAACATGTACTGGCTCATAGAATTGGGAATAAAAATGGGGTAACAGAATGTTTTCTGTTTTACACAGTTTGAGGGGCATGGACATGAGTCTCGCAGTTCTTCCACTTGACCTGGAAGAGGGACTCAGATTGAGCAGAGAATTACTGAGACTAATTTTGCCACAAGGTATGCAAGGGACACAAATTCCAAAAACACACAATGGTGGATTTAGCTTGCCCATTACCGTAGAATAAATGCAAAATTTTCCCTTCGTCTTCTCTAGATTGCACGGCTCCCTTCCCCGTACGAGTGGTAAGTAGTCCTCTGTAAGGAACTGCATTGTTTTATGAATGTACATGAAAACTATTACCACTGGCTAACATGCTTTCTCATCACTTGTTTTCCTTTAGTGCAAGGAGACAGTTGTAGATGGTAAGAGATAAAGCATGTGCTTTCTTAATAATTCTAAACTTCCAGATCACGTGTTGCAAACATACATTTGAGTAGGCTGATGATCATTTTTATGATGAATTTCCTTTCTTTTCGCAGATAATTTTTGTCAAGAAGTAGGCGGGTAAGTCTTTGTGCTTATAACGAATTAAAATTGTAGAACTCTGAGAAGTATTACAGGTGATATAATAGAATTTTATCCTCCACAGTCTTCCACCACAGACTCAAGCCTCTTTTGGAAATGTCTCTGAAAAACTCTGCAACATCAGCATCTCTCAATACATCTGTTCATCAGTAAGGCCTCTAAGAACCCGTTGCAAAATTCCTCTTGGCAATCCTCTCCTTATGCTGCATGTTGTCATTTACGTAACCATTTAAAATGGACTTTTTTGAACCGGTAATTATGTTTGTTTGTTTTTTTAGGATGAAGCTCTGTCCTCCAGTGACCTTGTCACAGTGCTGACATGTCAGCTCGCCAGCAAATTGGACTACAACACGACAGTTTGGAAGCTTTTCTTCCAAAAGTTTGAAGCATCTCTGGATGAAGCCCTAGACACTTTCTCCGAAATGGTAGGTAACACTTAGTGGCAGCTTAACAAAACTGTAACATTGGTTTGGAATTGTATATTCCAACGTCCACTTTCTCTTACAGAATCTGAACATCAGTCTGTCTCAACCGTATGTTCTTGATGCCGTCAGTGAGGTAAAACTCAACAACTTCAGTGAGGCACAGCTTACGGATGCTGCCTTCATCAACAAGTGGTTCCAGATTAGGCTCAGACCATTTTTGTCAACAGTGTCCACAAACTTCCTCTCCTGTCTCAGTTCTAAGAACTTCAGCTGTCGGTCCTACCAAGTTGTGTAAGTATGGAGAGCAGAACTTTAGGACAGCACAGCAGGGATTTATGGAATGCAGTTTGTTAAGAAAAAGCGTAGAATCCACAGTAAGGTCTGATCTCTTCTTATCCAACTTAGGGTGAAGGCATTTAGCGGGCAAGATCAACTCATGAAAGAGCATCAGAAATGGGCCGTCTTTAATTATTTCATCTATCCCTTCCTCTCAAGAGATGACCTTTCAGGTACAAAGAGACATTTTGCCCTCCTTGACAACAAAATGCAATAAAACAAGATCTCTTTCCAAAGTTCTGTTTTCAATCCCTTTGCTTTTTGCATTCATTGTAGATCCTGGGTGTGTTTCCAGTGCTTCTGACAGCAAAGACTGGTTACAAAAGAACTTTGGAGAGTTCCTCAACTATGCCACCTTGACAGAGCTCACAGATCTATATGCAAATTTGTCCACCGTAAGTGACATCAAACTTGCACCAGTTGTGCGTTTTTTGGGGGGTATGATGTCGCCCATCAGGCACGGGTAGTAACGGCTGGTCATTCTGGTGTTTTACAGTTCGAATCTTTGGATCTGCTGACCCCTAGCCAAGCAGCTGAACTCACTCTGACTTCTGGAGCACTGAACAGCACAAGACAAATCGACCAAGTGTTCAACCGACTAGACAATGGCGATGCTTTTGGGAACCTGGATGAGTTTCTCACAGCCCTCACTGATCGTAAGGTAAGTGACAGGCTCAAACTGTATAAAATCCCTACACAACTACACTTGCAGTGGGGTGGTATCTGTGATTTGAGGAAAGACACTGGCTTGAGATTCAATTCCCGCCTCTTGCGTGGTTTCTCTGCAGGTCGACCAAATAATCCCTGTTGTGAGAGATGTGATGATGAATCGAACCTTCCAGATCATCAGCACAGAATTCCCAGAGTTTGAGACCTCTGACTGGATAGACTGGTTTGATGTCAAGCTAGTCCCTATCCTTCCCAGTTTCACTGCTGAGATGCTAGCGGTGGCCATCAACCACACCAACTGCACCAACTACCGAGTAATGTAAGTTTATGGTTGCAAAATTGCAATTCTCCGTTGCTGTCCAACTTACTGCCCTTGCAGCCTAGAAATCAACTGTTGCCATTGGCAAATACCAAGTCAATTTCTTATCAGATATAATGTTCTCTTCTTGCAGTGTTTCAGGAATGAGCCACGTCTTCTTTGAAATGACTGCCAGCAGGAGGGAGGAAATAACAGAGGTTTTAGTCAGTTTCCTGAAGGATTCTGCTGCAGAGGTCAACACACCAGGTACATGCCCCTTCGTACACAGCTGCTTCCAGGCATGTGTTTGCAGCATGTTTTGCAGTCATTGTTTCTCAGATACAGCGGCCTCATAATATGACGGGACCTGTACCGTTTTCTTTTTCTGCTGTTCTGTGTTCAAACAGTTTGCAGCAAGGATATCCACGGTGATGCAGAATGGCTGAAAACCAACTTGGGTCAGTTCTGGAAAATGGCAAACTACTCCGACCTCAAAGACCTGAACATCTCTGGGGTAACACTATCGTTTCCTGTTCTAACGTTCAAGACTCGTAGAGCTATTGTCCATCAATTTAGATTTCTGTTTTAGGTCCAATCACAGCAGGGGAACTGCAGGAATACGACTCATATTCACAGCCAATTCCTTTTTTATTTCTCTTAGGTGGCAGTCATCGACTCCCTTTCTCCAGAACAGAAAGCACAACTGATACTGGACCCATCTGGTGGGGCTCTAGAGAATGAGACATTGGTGAAGGAAGTGATGATCGGAATGCTGTCATCTTCGGCAGAGGAGCAGCTGAATGTGTTCTTTGAGATGTTTGTCAACATCACCGAAGAGGTAAGCTGTTCTTCTGTAAAAAGTACATGTGGCATCACCCAACAAAGCAAACTTTGTGGAAATTACAGTGGAGCAATAAAATTTCTACAGTAGATTTAAACCTGTTATTTTCTTCTTTTCTAGAAACAAATCGACTTCATTGAAAACGAAGCTGTGAGAGACACGATCCTGAACCTGACTTTGACTGCTCTGGCTCCCGAATTTGACGTCTTCCAGCCAAGTCAGTTTAAGTTGTGGTTCCAAGAGTATCTCATAGTTCTTCTGGCCAGTTTCCAACCCAGCTGGCTTAACCTGATCCCCAGAAACCTCAGCTGTGATTCCTATAAGGCAATGTGAGTGACTGATTCTCTTTAGTTAACTTGGATTACTTATGGAACATGTACTGGCTCATAGAATTGGGAATAAAAATGGGGTAACAGAATGTTTTCTGTTTTACACAGTTTGAGGGGCATGGACATGAGTCTGGCAGTTCTTCCACTTGACCTGGAAGAGGGACTCAGATTGAGCAGAGAATTACTGAGCCTAACTTTGCCACAAGGTATGCAAGGGACACAAATTCCAAAAACACACAATGGTGGATTTAGCTTGCCCATTACCGTAGAATAAATGCAAAATTTTCCCTTCGTCTTCTCTAGATTGCACGGCTCCCTTCCCTGTAGGAGTGGTAAGTAGTCCTCTGTAAGGAACTGCATTGTTTTATGAATGTACATGAAAACTATTACCACTGGCTAATATGCTTTCTCATCACTTGTTTTCCTTTAGTGCAAGGAGACAGTTGTAGATGGTAAGAGATAAAGCATGTGCTTTCTTAATAATTCTAAACTTCCAGATCACGTGTTGCAAACATACATTTGAGTAGGCTGATGATCATTTTTATGATGAATTTCCTTTCTTTTCGCAGATAATTTTTGTCAAGAAGTAGGCGGGTAAGTCTTTGTGCTTATAACGAATTAAAATTGTAGAACTCTGAGAAGTATTACAGGTGATATAATAGAATTTTATCCTCCACAGTCTTCCACCACAGACTCAAGCCTCTTTTGGAAATGTCTCTGAAAAACTCTGCAACATCAGCATCTCTCAATACATCTGTTCATCAGTAAGGCCTCTAAGAACCCGTTGCAAAATGCCTCTTGGCAATCCTCTCCTTATGCAGCATGTTGTCATTTACGTAACCATTTAAAATGGACTTTTTTGAACCAGTAATTATGTTTGTTTGTTTTTTTTAGGATGAAGCTCTGTCCTCCAGTGACCTTGTCACAGTGCTGACATGTCAGCTCGCCAGCAAATTGGACTACAACACGACAGTTTGGAAGCTTTTCTTCCAAAAGTTTGAAGCATCTCTGGATGAAGCCCTAGACACTTTCTCCGAAATGGTAGGTAACACTTAGTGGCAGCTTAACAAAACTGTAACATTGGTTTGGAATTGTATATTCCAACGTCCACTTTCTCTTACAGAATCTGAACATCAGTCTGTCTCAACCGTATGTTCTTGATGCCGTCGGTGAGGTAAAACTCAACAACTTCAGTGAGGCACAGCTTACGGATGCTGCCTTCATCAACAAGTGGTTCCAGATTAGGCTCAGACCATTTTTGTCAACAGTGTCCACAAACTTCCTCTCCTGTCTCAGTTCTAAGAACTTCAGCTGTCGGTCCTACCAAGTTGTGTAAGTATGGAGAGCAGAATTTTAGGACAGCACAGCAGGGATTTATGGAATGCAGTTTGTTAAGAAAAAGCGTAGAATCCACACTAAGATCTGATCTCTTCTTATCCAACTTAGGGTGAAGGCATTTAGCGGGCAAGATCAACTCATGAAAGAGCATCAAAAATGGGCCGTCTTTAATTATTTCATCTATCCCTTCCTCTCAAGAGATGACCTTTCAGGTACAAAGAGACATTTTGCCCTCCTTGACAACAAAATGCAATAAAACAAGATCTCTTTCCAAAGTTCTGTTTTCAATCCCTTTGCTTTTTGCGTTCATTGTAGATCCTGGGTGTGTTTCCAGTGCTTCTGACAGCAAAGACTGGTTACAAAAGAACTTTGGAGAGTTCCTCAACTATGCCACTTTGACAGAGCTCACAGATCTATATGCAAATTTGTCCACCGTAAGTGACATCAAACTTGCACCAGTTGTGCGTTTTTTGGGGGTATGATGTCGCCTATCAGGCACGGGTAGTAACGGCTGGTCATTCTGGCGTTTTACAGTTCGAATCTTTGGATCTGCTGACCCCTAGCCAAGCAGCTGAACTCACTCTGACTTCTGGAGCACTGAACAGCACAAGTCAAATCGACCAAGTGTTCAACCGACTAGACAATGGCGATGCTTTCGGGAACCTGGATGAGTTTCTCACAGCCCTCACTGATCGTAAGGTAAGTGACAGGCTCAAACTGTATAAAATCCCTACACAACTACACTTGCAGTGGGGTGGTATCTGTGATTTGAGGAAAGACACTGGCTTGAGATTCAATTCCGGCCTCTTGCGTGGTTTCTCTGCAGGTCGACCAAATAATTCCTGCTGTGAGAGATGTGATGATGAATCTAACCTTCCAGATCATCAGCACAGAATTCCCAGAGTTTGAGACCTCTGACTGGATAGACTGGTTTGATGTCAAGCTAGTCCCTATCCTTCCCAGTTTCACTGCTGAGATGCTAGCGGTGGCCATCAACCACACCAACTGCACCAACTACCGAGTAATGTAAGTTTATGGTTCCAAAACTGCAATTCTCTGTTCTGATCCATTCTTCTATGTATGTACTAAATACATTGCACATATAAATGTGAATGAATTTGACCATCCGTTAAAAAGTCACAAAATCACAAGTCAATGTCTTTGATACATTTCTTGCAGTGTTTCAGGAATGAGCAAGGTGTTCTTTAAAATGACTGCCAGCAGGAGGGAGGAAATAACTAAAGTTTTATTCAATTTCCTGAAGGATTTTGCTGAAAAGCTCAACACACCAAGTACATACCATATTTGTATTGATTTTCAGTCAACATTTTTGAGATATTTTAACCTGATGATTTAACACTTTTCTTCCATTGTTAATTTTTAGTTTGCAGAAGAAGTATTCACAATGACTCTCAGTGGTTGACTGTCAACTTGGGTTCGTTCTCTACAATAGCAGACTACTCAGATCTTAAAGAACTCAACATTTCCTCGGTATTGTAGTTTAAATTTTTTTCCACATGTTTGTATTTAACAAAATAAATAAATAATAACAATAATCAATTGTTTTTACTAGGTGGCAGTTCTGGAATCCCTTTCTCCAGCACAGAAAGCAGAGCTGATTCTTGATCCAACCAGTGGGGCTCTAGAGAATGAGACGTTGGTAACGGAGGTGATGATTGAAGTTTTGTCATCGTCAGGAGAGGAGCAGCTCGATATGTTCTTTGAGACTTTTGTCAACGTCACCAAAAAGGTAAAGGTTTGCTTTGCTAATTGTATGTTCTAGCATGAGTACACTCATCGTCAAACATAGTTTCACCCAGAATTAAGTGTCAACTTGCATGGCTACTTGGAGGGAACTTACAGCTTACTGGGAACAATAAATAATTACAAAAAACTGCTATGGGCAATATTTATAGAACCACATATATATTTTCAGTCAGAGATAGCTCTTGTGATGTACCTTGCCAAAGCATCGGTGTCATCAATGCAAACTTTTGAGATTGCAAAAGTTTTCAGTCGAGCATTATCTTGCTGTTTTAAGGCATCTGATTGTGCTGTCAGAAAATAAACTATTTGCAGGACCTCATTAACTTTGGGTTGTCAGAAGATAATTTTGCGTAAGAAATTGAGAAATTAAATGAAACTGCTCCCCACATCATGACACCATGCCTTTTGCATAATCTGTCGATGCGTGACAATAAACTATTTATCTTGGTGCTTAACATGGTTCCTCCACACATGGATTTGTTGGTTGTCTCCACCAAGACAAAAGCAGAACCCATAACTAAAGATCCGTCCATGACAGTCTGGAATGCCATTAATGTGGAGTTAAGGGTGGTCAGTGGTCTGTGCCGATGTAGTCCTGCATCGTGCAGCTTTCTGTTTGCTAAATGTCCACAACCTAGATGTTGGATCACTACCTCCTTGTCAGTAAATTCGTTGGATCGCTCTTTCTGCTTCGTGTAGGGGATTTTCCCAAATCCTTCATATTGATGATGTGTGCTTTCTTCTATCCACTGCTAGCCGACAACATAATTTCCTATAATGTCCTATAGTAATATCTATACAACTGTTATGGCGTGCAGAATATCGCTAAGACCATCCCATTTCCTGGAGTACCCTACGGTATCACCCCTCTCAAACTCTTTCAAACTTGTCTGTGAGGCTTTATACTTTACATGCATAGGATGTTACTAATACAAGTAAATGCAGTTAGGTACAGAGATCAGCCCCACCTTGCTTACATCTCATTTACGGCAAAGAATGATTTAAAAAATAATTACATGTCTTAAGTATCAAACCTACCTATACCCATGCTAGTTGTTTGATTTCTTCTGGGTGCCAATTTTTTTTTGATAATGGGTGCATTGTTTCTTTTAGCTTTAACTTGCACATATAAATAGAAAATAAAATCATATTGCTCATAATAACTGGAATATATTTTCTCAATATCTACATCCACCTCTAATCTATTTTTATTTCTTTTTTGTTTTAGATGAATCTTACTAGCCTTCCTCAAGCAGTGTCAGATACAATTCTGAATTTGACAATGGATGCTCTGGTGCCCCGCTTCCAGACCTTCACTCAACAGGACTTTACCCTGTGGTTCCAGAGCTATCTCCTTATATTTCTTCCTAGGATTGGGACAAACACCCTTTCAGTCATCCCCAAGAACATCAGCTGCGACTCCTATCGAGAAATGTGAGCTCAAATTTTGGAAGAATTCACAATATTTTTCGAACTTGAACATGTTAACAAGTGCTAAAACTGAGATGGGTGTAATATGTAATTGAGATTATTAGAGAAATTCTATAGAAAATTTGGGTTATAGGCCTATGTGTGGATTAACACAACTCTATTTAACGTTTCATAATACTTCCCCACTGTATAGTTACATTTTTGATCATATGACCCCTTTAAATATCTTAATATATGTGTTAAACAACACAAACAACAACAAACTAGAAAGTAAAGTTTGTGATCAGACTTTGAATTTGTTTACCTGTGCGTGAATCTGAAGAAGCTGGTTAGCTGCAGATTCATTTTTGAGTGTTGATGGTTTAATATATAGTAACATCAACTTAAAACCACTTTTTAAGAGTGTAGAATGTAAAACAAAAGGAGAACATGATCTATAATTTAGATCATGTTCATAAGGATCATAAAGACGTTGACACAATGTTGCAATATCACTATCTTTAAAATTTGAAACATAATTCATCCATAAGACGAATTTCTAAGACGTTAATTTAAAAACGAATAAGCATTGTAACGCAAGCTGACAGAATTAGCATATAATTAACCCCCACTGTAGCGTACTTACCTACAGCACTCTCAGCTCTACTGCACAGGGTCCTGCTGAGCCCATTCCAGAACCCATAGCTTCAGCTTTCTCCCAGTACTCAGAACAGTCTCACCCAGCCAGTCCTGAAAATCACAGTATTGCTTTAATCATCATTGATCTGTATTTAATCTTACATCAGTTAAACCGCATACCAATTAATAATAATATAAATTGTAAAATTGCTGTATCATTACTTTCTCAGAATGCATTCTCCACACAAATAACTAAATAACATAATAACTAAATAAATATGATTATTACTTTTTATTCTGTTACCAAATCTAGATTATTTAGTAAAGTAACAGAAAAAAAAACATTAGAGTAATAATAATAACAACAATAAAACATCTGCAATAACTCAGGAATTAGGAATTAGTAGGGACCACATCCCAAACCAAAACTAAGTTCAAGTGCTGTATTATTGTCAGTGCTAAATAAGATAAATGCAAATTATGATATATATATATCACTGATCCTTTATTTTCTCATCACTGATTCTTTATTTTACAGAAATTACAGCAAAAACTACTAAGCAATGACAATAAATTAAATTAGACAAAACAGCTATTGTACAGCTATGCTACTGTGCATATGTGAATGAAAAAAAGTGAAAATATTCAGTCACAAAACTAATACCAAGAATTTCCAATAAGTGCATACATTTAGGAATTTTCAATTTAAAACAATTTTTTTAAATCCAAAAATTACCAGAACCTCCACAATGGTTATACAATGATGCACTCTCTGGCTTGAAGAGATCTGAGAATGAACTCTTGATTAAATACATGAATAAATATGTGATTTAACTAGTGATTCTGAAACAGATTTATAATTAGAATGTGGATTTTTAGTAAATGTTCATTTAGGAAGAAATCTACAGAGACTTTAATATTTTAAAAAGTAATCAAAATAATTGTATAATAATAATAATAATAATAATAATAATAATAATAATAATAATAATAATAATAATAATAATATCTGTATACTCTGTATAATCTGTGAACATGCTAGCTAGTTAGCTAGCATGTTCTACATGTTGACTAACTGGACTGACTCACACAGTATTAAAATAGATAATATGTAAAATAAAAAATAAAATGTTATTTATCACTTAATCTGTATTTATATCACATATTACTGCTGTAGCTACGTACCTCTCTCTTTAGCTTTTTCCTCAGGTTAGAAAAGCTAACCTGCTAATCAGCTCTTAAAGTGACTGCGCTGTTTTTAATCCCATGTTTCAAATCACATTAAATTTTACTCGTTTTATCATGAAGACAGAATATATGATAATTTAATATAAAGCACATTTATGTTCTATAAAATTAATATTAAAAACAATGTCTTGGCTTGACTGTATTACCACAGAAATTCGCTAACGCTAAGCTAGTTAGCAGGGCTGTATTATTAAAATATTGCTTTATGAGGTAAATGTATGATTCAATTGGCACTTCATAGACAAACATGTGACTAGATTAATAAATCTGAAGTAACTTTATGATAAGACTAGAATATTTAAGGTAAATGTGTTACAAGCTAGACTATTTAAGGTGGATTTTTCTTTAGCAGGGTTAATATAAGCAAATATTTTCTTTAAATGTTTATCTATGAAGCATTTTAAGGTAACTTTAATCTTTGAAAGGGTAGCTAGCTAGCTATATTATAGAAATCCCTTGAAAATATTTTAAATATCTGTAAATATGCTGTTCCAAGCTAGCTTTAGCTAAGTAGCAAGTACAAGTGGGCTAACTTTGCTACCTAAAACAGTACAAATACACAGATTTAAAATACACAAAAATAATATATAACTTTAACAGGCAGGGGATCCTCCATATGGACACTTTTTACATTATTTAAGGTTTTATCTGTATTTTATATCAGATATCACTGCTGTAGCTACATACCTCTCTCTTTAGCTTTCTCATCAGACTGAGGGAGAGAAGCTAACCCGCTAATCAGCTCTTAAAGTGACTGAGCTGTTTTTAATTTCATGTTTCAAATCACATCAAGTTTTACTCATTTTAAGAAAAAAGAAAATATAATAATTTAACATGAAGCAGATTTATATATTATAAAATAAATATTAAAAACTATGTTTTGACTGTATTAGCACAGAGTTCACTAATGCTAGGCTAGTTAGCAGGGCTGTATTACCCATTACTCTGCATTTCTGAAGAAAATACAGCTTTATGAGGTGAATGTATGATTAATTCGGCACTTCAGAGACAAACATGTGACTAAATTAATAAATCTGAAGTAATTTTAAGATAAAAACAGTATATTTAAGGTAAATGTGTGACTAGCTAGACTATTTAAAAATTTTGATATCTGTAAATATGCTATACCAAGCTAGCTTCAGCTAACTAGCAAGTTAGCTAGCTAACGAGTCTATTCTACAACTGCGCTGCCTCAAACAGTACAAATACATAGATTTAAAAGATAAAATATAACTTTAACAGGCAGGGGATGCTCTGTATGAACATTTTGTATATTATTTAAGGCTTAATCTGTATTTTATATCACATAACACTGCTGTAGCTACATACCTCTCTCTTTAGCTTTCTCCTCAGACTGAGGGAGAGAAGCTATCCCGCTAATCAGCTCTTAAAGTGACTGAGCTGTTTTTAATCTCATGGTTTTACTTGTTTTAGCACAAAGAAAGAATATATAATAATTTAATATGAAGCAGATTTATAATATATTATACAAAAACATACATAAAATAAATATTAAAACAATGTCTTGGCTTGACTATATTAGCAAGAGCTTGCTAACGCTAAGCTAGCTAACAGAGTTGTACTATTACTCTGCATTTCTGAGGAAAATATAACTTTATGAGGTGAATGTATAATACAATTATAATTAAATCAGTGCTTCTGGGATAAAAATTGTGACTAGATTAATAAATGTAAAGTAATCTTTTGATATAAATAGCATGTTTATAGCAATTGTCTTTAAATGTTTATCTATAAAGCATTTTAAGGTAACTTTAATCTTTGAAAATGGAGCTAGCTGGCTATATTTTAGAAATTCCTCAGATAATATAGAAAAAAAAAATTAATATCTGTAAATATGATGTGCCAAGCTAGCTAGCTAAGGAGTCTAATCTAGGAGTGGGCTAACTGCGCTACCTAAAACAGTCCAAATACACAGATTTAAAAGATGAAATATAACTTTAACAAGCAGAGGATGCTCTGTATGAACACTTTACATTACTTAAGTTTTAATCTGTATTTATTATCACATATCACTGCTGTAGCTACATACCTCTCTCTTTATCTTTCTCCTCAGACTGAGGGAGAGAAGTTAACCCGCTAATCAGCTCCTAAAGTGACTGAGCTGTTTTTAATCTCTCACACTTCAAATCACAGGTTTTACTCATTTTAGCACAAAGAAAGAAAATATGATGATCTAATATGAAGTAGATACATATTATAATATTAAATATAAACTATAAACAAAATAAATATTAAAAACATGGTTTTAGCTTGATTATTTTAGAGTGCATTTCTGAGGAAAATATAACTTTATTAGGTGAATGTATAATAAAATTATAATTAAAGCAGCGCTTCTGGGATAAATACCGGATTAATAATTCTGAAGTCATTTTATGATTACAGTAAAGCCTCTATATTAAATGTGTGACTAGCTACACTATTTAATGTGGATTATTTTTAGCAAGGTACGCTAACGCTAATAATTCTTAAGAATTTTTTTTTTAGCATACAATATATTGATGATCAAACTACATGCATTTTAAAAATGATGTTATTTGAAATTATATTTGAATAACGTGTTTACATGTGCATTATGTGTAGGTGTGAAGAATGTACATTTAAATCAGACATTAATATGTTTAATTATTATGTTAATGTTAGATTATTTACTTTTTGTGTAATGGGAAAATACACTTTAGTTGTACAAAATTGTAACTAAAACATAGTTATATTTTATAAGAACTATTTGACTTATGATTAATATAAAGGGTAACACTAAGAAAAAGCAAATACATTAAATAGCTAAATAGTTGAAACAGGTAGTCTAACATTATACATTTATTAAAGCACTGTAGTAATTAGGTTAATGCTTTCCCTCCTGGTGAGACACTTGTTTTGTTTCATCGTTCAGTTATTTCCTGTAATGTTTCTAATCCCTTACTGCTTTCTCATTTCCTTACAGAGTAAAAGGGTTCAATAATGTGTACAGTGACCTCTCAATCACACAGTCTGGACAGATCTTCAGTTTCATACAAGACTACCTTCAGTACAACTCTGGTAAAGGTGTGTGTTTTGGGTTACATTTGATGTATGTTAGTGTGTACTGTATGTAGTGAATTGCTTCATTTGACCAGCCTCTAATCTCTTTGAATAGGAAGAAACCAAAATACTGGAAACTGAAGGTCAAATTCCTGTTTCCAAATCAAGTTTTAATTCACTGAACAAATCTGGTTAAAACCGTATGAACAGTTTGTAGCATTTGGATTTCAATGATGCACAAAAAGTACTGCACTTGTGCAGATTTCCTTATCGAGGAGGGTGTTCCCCTTTAGCATGTTGAACCTCCTCCACTCGCGGCAGAAGCAGCAAGATGATTGGTTCATATTGTTGAAAGGTGGAGCTTTATTAGTAAACAGATGCCATGATGAACCTGTCGAGAATTTTTAACCAATGACTTGTTTCCTCACTTAATAATGCTGTCTCTACATGAGTTCTAGAGTTTTCTAAAAAAAATTCCCTGTTTTTTCCTCTCTATAGAATCACTTGGTCTGAGTTGCTATAGTGGCGGGAGCTTCTTTGTCTTCCTCAAGAGCTTCTTCCTCAGTTTTGGGTTTCCTGACCTGAGTGGAGTTCTGTCCATCATCCCGGCCAACCGACAGAAAGAGGTACTGCTGACTTTAAACCTGCTGACTTAAAGCCAGTCACACAGTCAATGATGCAGTCTTTAATACAGCCAACAGCCATCCAGTACATGAGTAACCCAGTCAGACCAGTAGTACTGTTACTAACCAGTCCATGAGTAACCCAGTCAGACCAGTAGTACTGTTACTAACCAGTCCATGAGTAACCCAGTCAGACCAGTAGTGCTGGTTTATCTCTCTCTCTATAGTAACTGTGTTTCTTCTCTCTGTTCTGTAGCTGTTGGGATCCATCTCTCCAGGAGAACTGAGCCAGTTTCTGAATGGGACGAACACAGTGGGTAACGGGTCAGATCTCTGCACATTCCTCAACAACTACAACAGTATTGACCAGTACCTGGAGAAGGTACACCTGTGTTCATCCCCCTTTCTCCCTCTACCTTTACTCTCAGTCTTCTTCCTTCATTCTGTCCTGCTGTTTCTCCCTCAGTTTGACTCTTTCAGATGTATTTAATGCAGTAATCCATATTTAAAGCTCTCTGTTCTCTCCATTCCTCTCTCTATCTCTTCTTTCCTCCCTCTGGATCTCTGTGCAGGAGCCGGTTGTATCTGCAGCTGTGGGCAGGCAGACGTTGGCATGTGTTTGGTCTCGTGCTCTCAGTGCTTCGTCTCAGGATGAGGTGGATCAGTGGTTTAATGTCAGACTGGGTCGGTACCTGCCCTTCCTCACCTCTCAGCTCATCAACTCCACTCAACTCAGCGGCGCCTCCTGCCTGTCCTACAGGAAACTGTGAGTCTGTGTTTGGTGTGGTGTTAAATCATTCTATCATTGTTAAGAATTACATCTTTCTGTGATCTAAAAATAACATATTATTATTATTATTCTGATCAGGGTTTCAGTTCTGGGGAGCAACTATAATTTCTCAGGCACTGATTTCACCCCAGCTGATGTCTACAGCTCTATAAAGTCTTATCTGAACAGCAGTGGTAAGCACAGCTACATTTATCTCTTTCTATCTCTCCCTCTGTATGTTCATCTGTACTCTGGAGTCTCTACACATTTATTAAGTTTATATATAAACGTGTGTCTGTGGTTTATGTATGTGAGCATATCTGTATCTTGTAGATGGATCTCCACGCTGTTATAACCCCTCTGATCCCCTTCTGAACTCCACTGCCTGGTTTTCTAACAACATTGGATTCTTCATCACCTTCATCACCCTCACTGACCTCCAGTCCTTTGTATCAGAGGACAAGGTAACAAACACACATCCTCTTATCTTTATTTGTGTTAGTAATCGCGGTAATATGAACACACAGGTCATTGAGGTTGTTTTATTGTGTTTTGTAGATCGGTGTGTTCCTGGAAAACCCACAGAATCTCCAGCTGTTTAACAACTCAGCAATTTCAGTCGACGTCACCAAATACTACAGCTCCCAGTTATTTATCCAGAACCCCGCCATTGACCTATTCAGGTAAAACACCTACACACTGAATACTGCAGCTCTGTTTTATACATCCATAATCCTGTTTTCAACCCTCTCAGGTAACACACTACATCTTTAATACTTCTAACCATCCATTTACTGTATTTCGTTTGGTAGGTTGCCAGCTGGGCTTTTGTGTGGAGCTCCTGGATCAGCTTTTGTGTCTCTTGGAGCTATAAACAGTCAGAACATTTTGGAGATCATCAACAAGTTCTGCAGTGGAATTGATCCAGAGGTACTTAATTGAACTCTTCAGAAAGACGTAATAAACTTTTGTAAGAAATGTCAACCAGAAAGATACATTAGTCATTCCATTAGATGACTTTTATAAGTATATTTTTGTCTTTTTCTCTGTCTTACCTCTCTCTCTTTTCTCACAGGTCTCAGCAGCACTAGTCACAAACTTCCCCACTATATCCACCTCCACCATCCAGACACTTGGAAACCAGAGTGTTGGTCTGACACAGGGTCAGATATCCACTCTGACCCCCACTGTGATTAACAGCACTCTGCCTACACTCAGCACCGTCACAGGCTGGAACCAGGGTCAGGCCAATGCCCTCATCAAAATCATCATTAATGCAGGATTCAAGGTGAGTTTACACTGCTGCACACTTGAGTAATTTTTAATTTATTTTAATACTTTACATCAAGTAAATGTATCTTATCTTGAGCATCCAGAACTTTACATTTGCTTCAAGAACATAATTCAGCAGTTACACTGTTTGCCAGTTGATCATTAGATTATTCTTTCATGGAAATGCTGCTTATAGAGTCTGTCCTAATCTGAAAATGTACTTGTTGTTTGGAGGAACAGGTTACTGTTGCATTAAACCATCAACTTTACAAGAGAAGGAAAGGAGATGCCCTTAACTTGTAAATCCAGACTGGATGGAGTGACACTAGCCAAGTAAAAGGCAAAAACTGGTTTATTAACAGGCAGAAAACCAGATATAATAACCAGAAAAGCCAGGCAAACAAAACTCTCACCAGCTACAGGAACCGTAGTAGTATAAACAGTCCAGGATCGTTACCAAAAGACCAACAAAAGTCCAACAATGTATCAAATCCAAATAGGGGCAAGACATAAGACAAAACCGATAAACAGAAAAATTAGGTTGTAATGAGAGACCAATAGGAAAATACAATATATAAATGCTCAGTACGCAATGAAAAGTCGACAATACCTTGCAACATTTGTTTACAAACTGCAGCCTTATATACAGGATGTAGATGATAGTGAACCATAACTTCCTCAGAACACAGGTGACCCTGAGCGTTGGAGCATAGCATGATTGGTTGAAGGCAAATGGGTGATGGCAAAAAAGGGCTAAAATGGAAATGCACAACTTTTACATGGCATTGATGATATTCTATAACCTATATGCTATAAACCACCACTGATCTTCCTACATTGTTACACTTTAGATTGTAATAAGTGTGATTTCTGATATATTCTGATACTTATCATTGGATGTTGTTCTGACTACTTAACAGATCAACAGCACCTCTTCTCTGTTGACTCTGGGAACACTTATCGGGGGCGTTCCCTCTGCAACCATCAAGAACATTGCAGCCGATCAGCTTCTGACTGCATCCCAAGATCCAACCTTCATCAGCAACATTCTGACAACACCAGCGATACTACAAGCGATATTCACATACAAGGTAGACACATACACATTCACGAACTCAAATAAAAGGTACAATTGGAAATTGGAAACAACAGGTGCAGAGAGCGGGGGCAGTCCGAAAGACTTGACATCATGTCTGTACTGGAGAGTCCAGGTTCAAACCATTGACTTCCTCTAAGGCTAGTGATATACCTGCTGTTCGGCCATGTGGTCATTTAGGCAACCAGCTGCATTGTGAATGTAACTTCACTTTTTAGCACATACCTATGTGTTATATGTAATACTGGGGCTTCCAATAAAGGCTTTCATATGCCACAGTACACTTTGTGAGTAAACTTTCTTCGTAAGGTACAGCATATAGTCTAATATTCAAACCAGCAGATGTTTTACCTAGATAGAACTTAATTAACCTGATTACAAGGAAACGTTAATTAAACCTTTAGTTCTTCTCCTCCTTATTGTTCTAGATCATCTCTGTGGACAAGACTAATGTGGTGCAGAATGTTCCAGATGCTTTGGCAGCATATGTTCCCCCAGTGCTGCTGACAAACCTGAAATCTGTTGATGTTACACTGATCAATAACAAGAGCTGGAGTCAACAGCAGGTAACAGATTACTCATCTGTCTGTTCACTCCGCCCACTAAACCTGTAAAAACCACAAGTCTGATTCTGAATATCCCTGATTTACCTGATCATGTAGCTCTCTGACTGTTTATATTCTGTTTGTTGTGTTTGTGTTTGTTTACCAGGCTACTGTGCTGTTTGGAGCAGTTTCTAAATCCACAGTTGATACAGAAGTGTAAGTTAAATACAATCAGATATAACATAGATATAACAACATAGATATAAGATACTCTATTCATACTGACCCATTCTGGCCTTGCCAATGACCCTGTCTCTGACTATTCCTGAATAACCTAGATAAACTCTAACCCTTCAGTATTCCTGACCATTTTCCAGTTCCCCTGATCTCTACTAATCCTGGTTTACCTTCTATGTCTCTGAACTGAAATAATTGTCCCGAAGCGTCATTATCTCTGGCTTTGACTGCTGATACAATCCCTGACTGTCTCTAATCCTGGCTAACCTAAAATATCTGGGTATTTCTGTCTCACCTTTAGATTCCCTTTTAACAGATGATATAGTCTACAGAATATATACTTAACCTGATATTTAGTATATTAGTTTAATCCTGAGCTAACTATAATTTCCCTGTATTAAATATGCTGACAATACTCTTTCTGGGACTGATGGGGGATGGGATGGCCTTTTCTCAAACCTTATATCCAATAATTTTGTGTACTATTGGTCATTGTCTCTGTATGATGTTTGTGTCTCCCCCTGAAGGCTGTCAGAGTCTGTACTGCAAGGATTTACCTGTAGCTCAGTTAAGACTCTATCACTTGGGAGGGTCAAACAACTGGTGAAAGCCTGTAGACCACGGACAGGCAGGAAAAAGGTCGTCCTGAAAGAGTCCCAGGTAAATATGAATGTGAAGTTAAATCTCCTTCTAGGTGGAACTATTTTGGCAACTACTTATTTGATGATTAGAGCAAAAATTCTTAAGTTTTTATTGGTGTGATGGTTGGTGTTGTGTGTTGTAGCTGACCTGCATGTACAACGCTGTGAAATATGACACAACTCTGAGCTTCACTGACGTACCTTCAGACATGCTGCTCTACTACAGGTGTGTATCCCACAGGCAATCTCAGCTAATTTTAATATTATCTGTATTAACTGTAAATTACATTATGCCATATTTTTTATGTTGTTTATTATAGTTATGATAAGGTGCCAAAGGTGAACTGCAGGTCGTACTTCAGTGCTCTGGGTTCAGCAGATTTCTCAGTTCTTTCCAGCGTTCTCAACAAACAGTCCGTCTTATTCAGCAACGCTCAGAACTGCCTGGTAAATCTTTACATATTTACAGATTCACTCTCATTGACATGCATTCAAGCTATAATTATTATATTATTTCTAACACTCTCTATACATTAACTCTCTATCTCTGTCTCACTTTCATACAATCTGTGTTCCTGCAGGGTATATCTGGGTTTAATCTGAGCAAGGATCAGGTGGGGGTTCTGGGTAATATGATCTGCACACTGAACCCATCCTACATCCAGAACTCTGATCCACTCATCCTGGAGAATCTGAAGAACTGTGGAGATCTTTCTGACGCTCAGGTCACCGCCATACAGACACTGATATTCTCTGGAAACACTCAGTATGGGTGAGGAGGACATTTAATATAATGGCATTGAGATATATTGGAGTATAAAGCATTTTCAAGTTTTTGTTTAACAAGTCTTGCTTTAAGTATGGCATAAACATTTACATATATTAACATCAACAATCTAGATTTGTATTGCATGTCAAAAATAATGCTAACAAACAAAAAAAAGCTTGGCATCAAGATGAAGCATTATATAAGCCGAATGGCATACGGACACACTCATAATGGCCTATAATCTCCAATTAGTGTCCTTCTTTAACGTGAGTCTTTATTAAGGTCCAGCTTAAAATAAACCCATGCTTCCTGTATGAAGTGGCAAGTGTTCTGGTGTGGCAGGTGCAAAGCAGTACAGTACCATGACTTAATTTCGATTATCATGACCCCAAAAGTTGTGTTCTGATCATAATATTTTAAGCTGGCAAGATACAGCTGTGTCCATGTCATGCTGTTTTCTGTAATGTTTTAGCAATGAACAATCACTTTCAAAATTCATTCCAAGGTAAGACAAAACAAAAGGAACAAAAGAGCAAAACAATAACTCAAAATACCACAAAGGATATATATATATATATATGCAGAGGTATAAGTGAGGTTTGTAACTGAAAATAAGATGTCAGAATTTACTTTGTATTTTTCAGGGTTGAGCATTTAAAGATCCCATAATATGATTTGACCTTTTATGTAGCGGTCAAAATGTTTTGATGACATCTGGTGACTCACTGAACGTTTTTCCACAGTAACCCATCAGCGTGGAATCTGCAGACCCTTCAAAAGCTGGGAATCCTCCCCCTCTATTTCAAACAAGACTTCTGGGCTAAGTTTAGCTTTGTACGTTAATTAAGTTTTCCTAAACATACATTTATATACTTTATATAAGTAAATACATACTCCATAGTCCATTATAAGACGAAGACAATATCATTGAAAAGTTGCTTTATTTCAGTAATTAGTTTCAAAATGTGAAACTCATATATTATATAAATGTATAACACACAGAGTGATCTATTTTACCTGATTATTTATTTTATTGATGAGGATTATGAAGCTTACAGCCAATGAAAACCCAAAAGTCGGTGTCTCAGAAGAGGTTTTGGTACTCGAAGTCCTGCTGGAAAATGAGATCATCAATGCATCTTCTTAAAAGTTGCCAGCAGAGAGAAGCATGAAGTGCTGTAAGATTTTGTGGGAAAACAAAACTGCACTGACTTTAGACTTGATAATAAAACACAGTGGAGCAACACCAGCAGATGACATCTACTGTATATAATATATGAGTTTCACATTTTAAACTGAATTACTGAAATAAAGTATAGTATCAATGAAATTCTAATGCTTTTGAGATGCACTAGTGTAATGTGTTGTATAATTTAGTTCTAAAAATGTGTTTGTGTGTTGTTTCAGTCTGTAAGGAAAAGGTATTACAGATCATTCATGCTGTCCTTGAGGAAGAACAAGACTCCAAAGTGGAAACTGAGACGACTGTTCAGATCATCCACAGCTACCGATTACAAGCATTCTGCAGGTATCAGGAACTACCTGTAACTCTGTTGTGTATGGATGTGTGTACCTGGAGTAAAAGTACATATAATTCCTAAATGTGTCTGTCTGTTTTTGTCAGCCTGTACTGTCGGAAACATCACGGCCGTGACGATTGCTGATGATTCGTTCCCTTACGGCTACGACTCCATCCAGTTTGATTTGTGTCTGGATGTTACTGTACTAAATGAGAACCTGGCATCCGTTACTGAGAAAGTGGTGGATGAAAGTTACCAGATGATCATTTTGGACAAACTGAACCAGGTCAGTGTTGCAGGATCAGGTTCTGGTATTGGAGATGATCTATAGAATGTCTGGATTGTGGGTATTAATTGATTGTATATGTGGGTTTGTGTTTCAGCTTTACCCATCAGGTCTTCCAGAGAGTGTAGTACAGTTACTGGGCTCCACTTCCCGTGTAGCCAATGTTAGTGACATCAGCAAGTGGAACATCACCACAATTGATACCCTGTCCTCACTGATGAACTCAGATAATGGAGACTGGACTTCAGAACAGGTACTATATCTAGCTCTGGTTTAATACTCATCATTACTGTCTTACCCTATCTGCTTTAATGTCTCATCTAGTTCTTTTAACAAACAAAAAAAATCAAGTTTGATGTTTGACTTGAAAATACAACACTAATCCTTCACTACTGCAGGTAAAATTGCAATATTTTGTGCATGCATCACATTGAAAAGGACACCTACATCCTTTTCTCATCCCACCCATGCCAACCATCATCCAATAATCTACCTACCAAAGTCCACCTCTCCCACAACACAGCTTAAAGTCAAAACTTGCTTAACCTATTAACATGCCTTGTCCTGTATGTGGGCTACAGGTGTAGGTGACACAATTAAATACAGTAAATTAACTTATTTTCATTCTGAAAATTTGAGGGTTTGAAATCTCTCTACTCCACTTAATTATTCCAGATCAGTAACAGGAATCAAGCCAAATTCTGCAGGTTTGAAAATAGACATATCTAGACATATCATAGACATATAACAGATGAACTGTTCAGGAATGAAACAATTTTATGATTTTATTTATTAGATTTTGACTATCTATTACAATAACAATTATGATTTTCAGCAATGTTTCTTTTCAAACATTAAAGCTTTTATGTGTTTGAATAAAAATCCTCTAAATATAGGGGTGTAATGTCAGGCAGAAAATTCACAAAAATCTTGGCCTGTTGAGGGGATAATCAGAACCTGATGGGTGGACCAAATTACTGTTACTTTGCAGATTATATAGGCATTGTTGGCAAACACACCTTGTGGAGATTGTAGAGGAATTTACTTGATTAAAATATTGCTATCAGTATCAGTTTATGACCACTGATAGCTGTGATTTCCTAAACAACCACTAGGTATGTTGGTGGTATGTTGCAACATAGAGAAACTGTGCTAAGATGTTAATATTTATCAGAACGATTCAATCTCTGTGTTGTAGAGTAAAGCAGTGATTACGAAGTATCTTAAAGTGGGGAACACTCTGGGAACTGATGAATTTAATGCGATCGGCTCCAACCTCTGTTCTTTGGACGTCAGCGTCCTCCAAACTATCAATGCTGTGAATGTGGAGTAAGTAAAAAAACGCATCCGTATTTTCATAGAAATTCATATTTAATATTCTTACGTTTATAAGATCTGTTCCACATTACTTTTCTTTGTCTTTTTGCAGGAATGCATTGACACTGGATGTGTCCTCATGCTCTATTGGTCAGAAATCAGCTCTGTACAACATCACCAAACACTCATTCAACAGCCTGCTCAGTGACCCCACAACGTTCTACTTCCTCATCAGCCCTTACCTGGGTAACAAAAAGATACACAAAAACAGACCCACGTACACAATTTTCTTTACATTTTGCGTATAAATTCTTTATTTGTGTGTTTGTAGGTGGAGCTCCTGTGGAGGACATACAAACTCTTTCTACTCTGAACATCAGCATGGACATCACCACCTTCTCTAGCCTGAACCCTGATGTTATTATGGTAAAATGGCTTAAGCAATATATACATATTTTTTACTAAGTAAAAAATGTATAGGACTCCAAATGGCTCAGCAGACTAAGATGCTGACAGTATGGCCCGAGGATGGCTCCTCCATCAGCAGCCGGAGTCTGAGAAAGAGAGTACAGTAGGTCATGCTGCTTCTCTATCAGCAGCCGGAGTCCGAGAGAGAGAGAAAGAGAGAGAGAGAGAGAGTACAGTAGGTCATGCTGTTTTTCTCTGGGTGGGTACATTAAGTGGCGCTCTCTCCTCATCACTCCCATTGTGATGCTGTTTGGTACTGGCGTCTGCTAGCTTATGTATCAGAGCTGGGAATCTGGTGCTTTCCTCCAGTTGGTGGCAGTTGGAAAAGAGGCGGAGTCTGAATTCATACATATCACAGGAGGCATGCTCTTGTCTTTAGTCACCTAGTGTCAAGCACATTACCAAGTATGGAGAGAGTTCTAGAGAGTGGATGGGCTAATTACCTTTGCTGTACTTGGGTGAATCTGATAAAAAATGAACAATAGATGGTATTATGATACTAAAAATTGTGTTTATAAAAATGTGTTGATTCCAGGCCCTGAGTGTGAGCACAGTGCAGAATCTGATGGGGGAGAACATTGCTGATCTGAAGCTGTTTGAGAACTCGACAGTGGTTCAGGAGTGGGCAGCCCAGCAGAAACAGTCTGATTTGAATACCCTGAATATTGGTCTGGTCAACACTACAATCAGTTCTGCTGCAACCGTTACCCCTACAGTCCCCTCCTCCGTTACCCCCACAAACCCCTCCTCCGTTACCCCCACAAACCCCTCCTCCATTACCTCCACAATCCCCTCCTCTGTTACCCCCACAATCAACTCCTCCTTTACCCCCACAATCCCATCTTCCTTTACCCCCACAATCAACTCCTCCTTTACCCCCACAATCAACTATTCCTTTACTCCCACAATCAACTCCTCTGTTACCCCCACAATCAACTCCTCCATTACCTCCACAATCAACTCCTCCATTACCCCCACAATCCCCTCTTCCTTTACCCCCACAATCAACTCCTCCTTTACCCCCACAATCAACTCTTCCTTTACCCCCACAATCAACTCCTCTGTTACCCCCACAATCAACTCCTCTGTTACCCCCACAATCAACTCCTCCATTACCCCCACAATCCCCTCTTCCTTTACCCCCACAATCAACTCCTCCTTTACCCCCACAATCAACTCTTCCTTTACTCCCACAATCAACTCCTCTGTTACCCCCACAATCAACTCCTCTGTTACCCCCACAATCAACTCCTTTACCCCCACAATCAACTCCTCTGTTACCCCCACAATCAACTCCTCCATTACCTCCACAATCAACTCCTCCATTACCCCCACAATCAACTCCTCCATTACCCTCACAATCAACTCCTCCATTACCTCCACAATCAACTCCTCCATTACCTCCACAATCACCCCCTCCACAAATATCAATGCAGCTAGCATCACTACGCCTGGTGTTATTAGCTCTGTTCCCACAACACCAGAGAACCCTTGTGAAGGTGTAAACAGGTGAGTTTCTGGTTTTGGCATAAACAAAAAAGTAAATTCTAAAGAAAGTAAGAGACGTGTTAATTTTACCTGTGTTCATCTTTTTCAGCAGTCAACAGCTTGAAAATCAGGTCGGATCTGGAGGTTTGACTACAGTGCTCTGCAACTTCACCATATCTGATTTTGCCTGTTCATCAGTGAGTCCTCCACGACCCAAATAAAAAAAATATCTGTCTCTCTACTGGTCCTGTCTCTGATTTATTTGTCTTCTGTTTTTCAAGGTTACTGCACTTTCCTCCAATGATCTGGCCACACTTCTGAAATGCAATCTGATTAAAAACGAAAGTTACTCCAAGGGCGTCTGGGTGCTCTTCATTCAGAGGTTTTCAACATCTCTGGACGAAGCTCTGGATTACTACTCTAGCATGGTAATCATTGTCGATTATTCCTTCAATAAGAATTTTTATTCAAATTTCATATGAATTGTACGCTTAAATTTCGGCTTTCTTCTATAGACCCTCAACACCAGTCAGCCTGATCCATATGTTCTTGACGCCATTGGAGAAGTGATAGTCAACAACTTCAGTGCTGCACAGCTTACAGATACTGTGTTCATCACTACATGGTTCCAGGTCAAACTCAGACCATTCTTGCCAACAGTGTCCACACAATTCCTTACCATTCTCAGTTCCAAGAACTTCAGCTGCCAGACCTTCCGAGTTGTGTAAGTATGGCGGAAGGAATTTTTAAAAAGCACAGGTGAAATTTAGGGCGTGCCATTTTTTAACTGATCTTTACTTCGACAATTCAGGTTGGAGGCATTTGGCACAGAAGAACCACTGATGAAAACGAATCAGAAAAGCTCAATCGTTACTGATTTCATCATTCCTTTCCTATCGAGATCTGATCTTTCAGGTACAATGAAAACTTTCTATCTGCACAGTTTAATAAACCATGGTGTCAATGGAATGTTCTGATTCAATTCTCGACTGTTGTATTGTGATTTTAGATCCCGGGTGCATTTCCAGTACTTCTGGAAGCAGTGACTGGCTAGTAAAGAACTTTGGCAAGTTCTTCAGCTTTGCCAAATTGGAAGATCTTCAAATTTTAAATAAAAATTTCTCCAGCGTCAGTAACATCATATCTTTGAATCAGTTCAAAATTCTTTAAAGGTTTGATGCTGTCTATTAGGCAAAGGCTCTAACGGCTTATTTTGTGTTATGTTGCAGTTTGGATCTTTGGATCTGCTGACCCCAAGCCAAGCAGCTGAACTCACTCTGACCTCTGGAGCACTGAACAGCACAAGTCAGATCGACCGAGTGTTTAATAGACTAGAGACTGGAGATGCTTTCAACAACGTGGATGAATTTTTAACAGCGCTCTCTGATCTGAAGGTAAGTGGCAGGCCCAATCTATCCCAAATATGTAAGCATGGTGGCATCTGTGACTTGACCTGAGATTCCATTCACACCTCTTGCGTGGTTTCTCTGCAGGTCGACCAAATAGTTCCTGCTGTGAGAGATGTGATGATGAATAGAACCTTCCAGATCATCAGCACAGAATTCCCACAGTTTAAGACCTCTGACTGGATGAAGTGGTTTGACATCAAGCTGATTCCTGTCCTTCCCAGTTTCACTGCAGAGATGCTAGTGACCACCATCACCAACACTAACTGCACCAACTACCGAGTGATGTGAGTGCATTGGAGTCTTACATTTGACTAAGCGAATTTCAAATAATGATGGCATGGCCTTTTAGAAATTTCTTAAAGATAGAGAGGGACACTCCTGATCTGGTAGTAGAAGGTAGTTTGTTTCTCCATTGGGCAACTCTGTAAGAGAACAGTCTGGATTGCTTTGTGTAAAAGTTTGGTAAAGGTAGGTAACATTCACTGGAGGTTGGGAGGTACCATAGATCTTCCGGAGTGAGTGCGGGTAGGAGGAACTGTTCCATCATCATAACCTTGTAGACAATCGTAAGAGCTTTGAATTTAATATGAGCAGAAACCGGTAGCCAGTGGAGCTCAGAGAGCAGTGGGGTGATATTTGCCCATTGGTTTTGGCTGGTTGAAGACTGGGGCACTCTGCTGCGTTCTGGACCAGCAAAAAAGGGTTTACAACACAGGCCAGGAGGAATTTTAGTATCGCATTTTAGTGATCGAGGTGTGAGATGACCACTGCTTGTACCAGGAGTTGGGTGGCCTGTAGCCTGTATTGTATCTTGCAATGCAGAAAACAGGTTATAGTTACGTTTTATTAACAATCGCTCTTAGTTGTTGTGAAAGCTGTGAAAGTTCCTGAACCGATAACCAATTCAATTCTCTATCTTCTATCCTACCAGTGTTGAGGGATTGAGCAGTGTTTCTGTGAAAATGCCAGAAACTAGAAAACAGGAACTTGTGGATGTTCTGGTGGCCCACCTTAAGAAATCTCTGCAACAGTTTAATCAACCAGGTAGGTATCTTAGAACATCATAAAAAAACACTACATTAAGCATATCATTACTCTTTTCCACTTTGTTAATCTGCTTTGATCTCATTCAGCCTGCAAAGAGAACATCAAGACAGATTCAGACTGGCTCACTGTTAACCTTGGCCAGTTCTCCAACTACTTGTCCAACTTTCAGCTCAGAGAATTCAACATTTCTGGGGTAAATCCCTCTTTTTCACTCAGTTGCTACTCATGTCCTAAGTATTCCTGTTGTAATTTGAAAATTTGAAGAATCTTCCCACAACAACTACAAAAGATGTGATATCCATATTTTGTCCTGTAGGTGGCAGTGTTAAACTTACTGACTGGTGAACAGAAAGCGGAGCTGATCCTGCAGTCGGGTTCAGGACTGATGGGAAATGAGTCTGTGGTTAGAGAGGTCTTCAACAGTGTGCTCAGGTCTTCAGATACAAAGCAACTGGATATCTTCTTTACTACCTTCAACCAGAATGCAGGACAGGTGAGGACCACTGTGATCATGTTCTCTACTGTATCTAGATTCCAAGTTTTTTTCCAGAACCTAATTCATAATCCTGTCTGTTCCAGATAAACGTGACCAGCGTTCCTCCAGTGGTGTCACAGACGATTCTAAACATGACTCTGGAGTCTCTGGTGTCCCGCTTCCAGACCTTCAGTCCACAGAACTTTACCCTGTGGTTCCAGACCTATCTCCGCCTCTTCCTTCCTGGGATTGGTCCAAACACCCTGTCAGTCATCCCCAGGAACATCAACTGTGACTCCTACAGAGAAATGTAGGTTCCTGATCTAAATCCACTCACACCTGTGTTCACATGCACAGTGTTCTCCACAGGAACACATTTATTCATTAGTTCATTCTTCCTCCTTTCCACTGAGTCACTCTCTCATCCATTAATGAATCATTAGATCATTTATTTATTTACTCTCTGCTGTGTGTTTGGGTTTGCAGAGTGAAGGGGTTTGATAATGTGTACAGTGATCTCTCTGCACTGCAGTCCAAGACTGTCTTCAGCTACACAAAGGACTACCTCGTGTACCAGTCCAGCCAAGGTGGGGCTGTTTTTCTGGGTATAATTGTATATTTTATTGTGTTTATATGTATGAGTTAACAGTGTGTAACATACTCTGGTGTTTCAGGTCAGTCCTGTGTGCAGTCAGTGAGCAATGATTCTGATTGGCTGGTGAAGAACTTTGGTCGATTTAGGAGTTTTGCCTCGTTCTCTGATTTCATCAGTCTGAAGAAGGACTTCTATGGAGTGAGTTACCTTACATTTACCTCAGGCAATGCTTAATGAATAAGAAACTTTCAACTGTCTTATTTTTGTTGAAAATTATTTTTCAAATACAGGTAAATGCAGCAGAGGATCTAACTCCATCCCAGCTGGCAGAAGTTTGTTCCGAACCCTCTCAACTCCATGGTCCACAGGATGTAAACACTGTGATGGCGGCCATTGACCCCAACCAATTCACCTCATTCTTCAACATCCTCACTCCCAACATCCTGGTAATTCTCTGCATTAATACATTCATAGATCTGCAACAATCATACAAAAAATGTTGCTCATTCAGGGCAAACCTAATAATTGTCGTAGATGCATTTTGTGGATGTGTTAGATCTCAGCATGGTCCTGATGGGATTTATGTCTTTTTTCATGTTTTAATTATTTTTTTGTGTCTCTAAAATATTTTAAATTGCCACTGTGGATAAGTACTATACAGGGTACTATACAAAAATAAACTTGCTGGAATAACAAATCGACATAATCAAATTTGGGGTGTCACACAAGACAAATTAGAGGAACCAATAGCAGGTTTATCCTACAAAAATGGTACTGAATCGGGTAAATCCAAACAATAAAAATGGTCAGTAATCCAGAACAAACAGAGAAAGTGCAAAAAAACGCTTAGAAATGCCGTACGGGTACAAACAAGACGTCGTTGGTTCTGTGCTTTTTGTTTCCCCCCTGCTACTGGACTATTAGGGAGCCCTCCCGCATTCTCCACCACTTGTGATCTCGGCTTAGGGACAAACTGGGTGACATGAGTCAACTCTACATTACTGAACTTAAATCTTTGTCGTTAACTCTTCTGCTCTGATTCACAACCCTCTTTCATTGGATCCCTAGCCTGGAGGCTAACATCTATCTCCAGTGGGAGGTGTTCTGTTTTGGCCCATCATTGGACTCTTAACAACTTGATTGGCATCTAGGCCATCCATCAGCCAAACTCTGTTGCCTGGGATCTGACAACAGTAGGGTATAAGAGTGGAGTTTTTACATTGTGAGCAGTTTAATGCTACATTGCTGTGAAGCGACAAACTACCCCAACTGCTGGTGTGATTGACAATCTGGGGAGCATTGTATACGACATTTGCTCATCCCTTAGCTTTTCGCTATGTGCAGAACCTCCTGGAGACACATGTGTTGCTGCCTCTCATTGTAGGGCTTCCACCTGGCTCTGTTCAGCAGGATAATTCATACCCACACATAACAAGGGTTTCCAGGCAAATCCACAGTACATTTAGGTCCTTCAGTTGCCAGCGGTAATCCAGGATTACCAATCAAATTGAGTGCCACAGCATGGCAAGAAAATTAGAAGAGGCTGCGAAATCCCTTGGTAAACCGTAAATCTTCTTTTTTCTTAGCTAAATGAATCCCGGTACTCCAGTGATGTGAAGAAAGCATTCCTCCAGAACATCCTGCAGAGAGGGGGACTGTCCTCTGCAGCAGTGCCTGATTCAGAAGTTCTGCAGTGGGTAAATGTTCTGCTCAGTCCCTTCCTCTCCAGCCTCTCCTCTGCAGATGTGACACCG